>NW_027620144.1:0-15605 GCF_964187855.1 Myxine glutinosa
GATTCGAGTGTTAAATAGTGAGGGATTAAAGGTAACGCCCCTGTGAGTATCACCTAGTAATCAAACCTTTGTCCTTTATGGCACTGCAAACCACATAAACATTAGTTAGGTCCTTAGCGCAACATTAAATAATCCCCTTTCCCTGACAAGGACTTCGTATTAAATTGACAGGAAACCAGGTCAAAAACACCACCACGATTGGCCGCCACCGTGTACACCTCCAAAGGCCTACAAACCTGGCCGGCACGTGTTATGCCAGGACCGCAGGGTCGCGTAACGGGGGAGATGTCAGGAGTCGCGGGAGGCTTTGATTGGCTGAGGAGTGCGCAATGTGACGTCATCGGCCACCAATATAGGCGACGGTCGGACGCCATTTCAAGAGTTGAGTTGAGTTCGTGGCAGGCACTGGCAGACGCAGGCAGGCACCAGAGAGTTGAGCGGTGGTGGAGAGTTGGAGAGGACACGCCATTCCAGTCGCAGTTCGAGTGCAGTTCGGGTTGTAGGGAGTCGCAGGAGACACACGAGAGCACACCCAGTTGGCACTGAGCAGTTCGTTGGCACTTGGCTGCCAGCACTCCCGCGTCGTCGAGTCGAGTGGAGTTGAAAGGAGTCCTTCCTGTCCCTGGTCAAGTGGAGCCGCTGGCCTGCGTCGGACGCGTGGTGCTTGGAGCGAGGGGCCTCGTGGTGTGCGATCGGGCCGGAAGGAGCGGTGCTGGACACCAACAATACAAGACGACAAAGACAGATAAGCCCGATCTCCGCGTATATTTTGAACGACGGGACGTGTTATTTTCGTGATTAATCTCCCTCGTTTGTGTTTGCTGTCAGTCGTGTGGGGACGTCCCGATTTAGGTTTATTAGAATTATTAGATTTACCGGCGGGCTTTTTCACTGGCTTTACTTTTCCTAATAAACCCTTATATTACTTTTTGTACATAATATCTGAACGCAGTTTTCCTGGGTGTTTGATTTTAATAGATAAGGTTGCGGAGCCTTCGCTGCGCCCCGCCATTCCGCGCGTTGGTGTTGAACTTGAGTCCGCCATTGAGTGTTCGCCTCGGGAGTTAAAGTCTCGCAAATCGGTCATCCGTAACTGTGGTGTTAATCACGGTTACGCGACAAGTGGTGTCAGGAGTGGGATTTGAACCCGTCGGACAAATTTTTTTGTCCGCGGCGAGACATCGACACGGTCGGGCGTACATTGCGTCCGACGTTCGAACGCAAAATTTGTATAGGCGAGGCGGAGAAATTTAATAATCAATTGGGCATACGGAGCGCGATATCGCGTCTTCGTCAAATTTAAATTGTGTTTTTGGTATTAAAATAAATACGCGCGCGGGAAACAACCTTCCGAAAGGCGGATGTCGGAGGTCGACGAAATGGAGGTGCGCAGTGAGGCCTCCGTCAGCGTCGGGAGTGAGCCGGAAATGGGGGATATGGAGGATAGTGTTGGAACTTTCCCCGCCGCTGGGACGGCCCCGATAGATCTCCAGACCATAGTAAATTTAATAAATGCTCAGAGGGCCGAGGATGAGCGAATCTTTGCAGTAATTCGGGGAGACATGAAGGCCCACTATGAACGACTGAATGAGCGATTGGGAAAATATATGGGAGACATGACACCACAGGGTGAGCGAAACCTGACAGAAATTCGGGGAATAAATGATAAAATTGAATCTGAAGAGGGGGAAGCTAGATTGGGAACAGGAGAGAGTACGGCCCATGCAGATGTGCATGTTGCTCACGAGCAGGGAATTGCACAGGGAATGGCAAAATTGGGAATTGCACCGGGGATGGCAATTGAAGTAAATAGGGAGACTGCAGGTGCAGAGGTGGATGGGGAATGTCCACAGGTGGATGGGGAATGTGTACAGGTAGATGGGGAATGCCTGCAGGTAAACGTGGAGTGTCCACAGGTGAGCAGGGAGTGTCCACAGGTGAGCGGGGAAGGAAATTTGGAATGTGAGAGTTGTAATGGGGAATGTTTCCCACATTCTGGCCTGGTTGTTTATCGGGACCGTGTGGATGTCACAACACCCCAACCGGGGGATGAATTTGGAATTGTGCAGCACCAGGGCGGTGGTGCGGAGCAAGAGGGGGTAGAGTTTTTGGGGGTCCATGCGATAGAGCCGGACCGGGTATTTATTGGGGATATTGATCAAAGCCTGGCGGGGCCAGGAATGATTTCTAATGATGAGGATGAGTTGATCCAGCGGCTGGAGACCTGTGACAGTCCCATGGAGGTAGAGCTTGTTCAGGCCCAAAGGAGTCTGGGGGAAGAGGTGAGTTGGTCCGAGGAGGTGGTTGGAATGACCGAGGGGACGCTCACTGTACACTGCTATTTGGAAACAGAGGCTCCAAAATTGGACAACCAGTTGGGGGAGTGTGTTGGCTCCGGGCTGGATTTGGATCTTGGAGGATCGGGAGATAGAGCTTCTGGAGATTTGGTCCCTGTAGGGAATTTGGATCAACTGCAGGGAGGGGCAGAACAACCGGTGGTAGAGGTTGTTCCCTGCAGCTGCGGGTTGGCAATGGGAATGAAAATTTGTAAAATAAAATGTAAAATAAAATTACAATGGGAAATTGATTTGGAGCAGCCATGGTGGGGATTGGTCCCCGGGCTGCGGGATTTGGACATGGAGAGGTCATGGGTGATGGCCTCGGGCAAAAGTTGCCCCTTTCAGAATTTGGGTATGCCGGCCAGCTGGGGGGCTGTGATGGCGAGATTTGGACGTGGGGTCCAGCCTTGGGTGTCGAGGTACGACCTGGGTCCCACGGGGGGTCTGGTGGAGTGTGGCGTCCCTTGTCCATCGGGGCGCCGTCCGAGCTGGTGGCTCGGGCCGGCAGGGTCACCGGACCCTGGTGGGGGTTAAGACCTCCAGGGAGGTCCGAGGTGGTTTCTCAAGCCTGGGATGGCAAATATTGAGGACCACTAGGGGGAGGTGTTGTGGGTCGCGCTTTGGTGGTGGCACCGCAGATGGCCAGCTTGGGCCTGATGTAGTGATCACCCGGGCATGCGACCTGACACCCTCTCCCTGAGACTCTGGGACAACCAGCATGTGGTGACCTGGCATGGTGGTTGGTCTATGGACGCGGGTCAAACCGAATGGACAGGGATGGAGATAGCCTGCCGGACAACCATTGGGGCATCTGTGGAACGTGATGGTGTGAGCGACCTTCCACAGATGCTCCGTTGTGATTTATGGACTCTCGGGTTGGGAAGAGAGCCATGGGGATGTGACTCGGGAGATGTGTAACGACGAGCCGAGCATATGGGCCATGCTCGGCTGGCATGTGTATGGCAAAGCATCCTTCTTTGGTGAGGTGAGTGAAATGTGACAAATGGTTGGCATGGGTAATCTGTGGGTTAGATGCAAATTTAAGGGTGGATTGTGAAATGCCATGGTGGACACTGTATAGTGACGCCATTATTGATCCAGGTGTGTAGACCAAAGTGTTGGAGGCTGTGATTAAATTAATAGGGTAGCAAGACACAGCTTTCAACTGGTTGCGGGGGCAACTGTGCTGATATTTGGGACGCGGGATGATGGGGATGTAGTTGTGTAGCCTGAGGGTCAACGTGGTGCCGTGCGTGTCCGAGGTGTGTGGACCATGTCTTCTGGGTGGGTCTCCTGGTGGAGCATGGCTGTTGACTGGACCTTGGTGTGGTCAAGTGTGGGTGAGCACTGGGGGGCTGCAGTTCTGTAGTCGGACTGGGGGATGATGGGGAGGTGCAGGGGACGTGGCTGTAGGGATGCCACGCACTGCGACCGTGCCCCCCAGGGCCGAGGTTGTGTGTGCGGTAGTGTGTGTTGTGGCAGCAAGTGCTCACCACATTGGCCAGCTGGGGCTGCTGCAGCTGTGTTCCTCGCAGGGGGGCCGAAGGATGGATGGTGGGTCGCACCCTTATGGACACTCATGGGCCATGTTGGCGTTTTGACTGCTCACCTTGTCCCGGTGACCCTTGCACGGTAGAGGTGCAGAGCTGTCGTGGCCACAGGTAGTTGTGTAGTGATGATCACCGTTGGATGCGGATCCACATACCTGCCAGTGTAGTGGGGACAAAAGAGAAATTTGGAAGTATTTGGTAGGCCCAATGTGAAATTTTGGGATTGTGAAGGGTGGATGACGCTCTTGGACCTGACCAACCTGCAACTACCTGCACTTGAGGTGAGTGTTTTGAGGAGTACTGTCCCAGGCTTCAGGATTTGCTTTGGGAAATTGGGGACATGTAATTTGGAGTTGGGAGGCGGGTGAGAGTGATGACATGGCCGGTGAGGGGATGGAATGGGAGCCACAGTGTCTTGTGGGTGGCGTATGTTTTTGTATTGTGGTTATGTGTTTTGATGTGGTCGTGAGAGTGGAACCTGGAGAGTGTGTGATGATTATTGGAGATAATGAGGGATGATAATTGTGCTTTTGGAAATGTACTTTTGGGAAGATGTGATGGTTTAAATGTGAACTGGGGGGATTTCACATGTAGCAGGCCATGGCAAGCCTTGTAACACCTTTTACACCATCTATGAATTGTACTGAATTGTGCTGAGTTGTGTGGAGAATTGAATGGCAGCGGGGGGAGGAAGTGTGTTTTGGGGACCATGGGTGGGGAAGGTGTGTGTGTCCGCAGGTACAGAGCAAGCTCTGAGGAGCGATGCCTGCGGGCCCCCCTCTGCGGCAATTACCCCTGGCAGCCGGTGGTAACTGGAAATTGGAGCTCGTCGGTGGAGGGTCTGGTTGGGCGCCGCGGGGTGAGGAAGTCCCCCGGTGACCCGTGTTGCTGCGTGAAAGCAGGAGGCAAAGGAGCCTGGTGTGTGTGGAGACCCTCACCGGCGAGGTAACGGCGGAAAGGGGCTGTTGGGCTGTCACGGGGCCAAGAGGTAAAGGGGGGGGGGGGGGCAATAAATTTGTAAGTCGGTTGACTTGGTTTTGGGACTGCGGGCACCACAGCCTGATGCGCCCCCACCATCTTTTGTGCGGCACCTCCCCGCTGCCTAGTTGAGGAATGCACACACACGTGAATGACATCAATGCCATGGTCCTGCAGGGGGTGTATTGAAATAAGTGCTTTGTTGATTTTTGAAATGCCTTGATGACCTATGGAATGAGAATGAGTGGTTAAGGGGTCTGTGTTGCATGAATGTGGGCGAAATCCACCGAGCCGTGTCACTCACCTGTAACATCTGGACAGGGCCCGTGGAAATTTAGTGGGATGCATTGGGGATGGCCCCGCAGGTAAGGTTGTGTCTTGTGGCATCCACCGGGGGACGCGGTCTGTAGACCGGGGTATGTACAAAGGTTAGAGTTTTGAGTTTTGGAAAGATGGTTAAGTTTTGTGGTTAAGTTAGTGTTGTGTGTTGTTGTTTCCTCCCTCCACAGGAACAACGAAGAAGATGTACATACTTGCATGATGGTTAAGGGGTTCAGCATGTTAAGGAAGTGTAGGTAGGTAGTCCGACTCACTTCCCACAGCCCTTCCTGATTTATTTCATAGGTTAATTAAGTGTGTGACAGTAAGTGTTAAGGCTGGAATGGTAGCCCTGCGGTGAACCTTGCAGGAGCTACGGTTCCAGGGGGGGGGCTGTGTTATGAATTTGGTAATGCAACATCTAGAGCTAGGTAGATCTGAATAGGTAGGTATTCGGCTGTCGTGACAGGGACTCTACATGTAATAAGTTATTGATGTTCAGGCGGTTGTCGGGGTAAGATGTATGAGTGTGGATCTACCTGGAGATTCGAGTGTTAAATAGTGAGGGATTAAAGGTAACGCCCCTGTGAGTATCACCTAGTAATCAAACCTTTGTCCTTTATGGCACTGCAAACCACATAAACATTAGTTAGGTCCTTAGCGCAACATTAAATAATCCCCTTTCCCTGACAAGGACTTCGTATTAAATTGACAGGAAACCAGGTCAAAAACACCACCACGATTGGCCGCCACCGTGTACACCTCCAAAGGCCTACAAACCTGGCCGGCACGTGTTATGCCAGGACCGCAGGGTCGCGTAACGGGGGAGATGTCAGGAGTCGCGGGAGGCTTTGATTGGCTGAGGAGTGCGCAATGTGACGTCATCGGCCACCAATATAGGCGACGGTCGGACGCCATTTCAAGAGTTGAGTTGAGTTCGTGGCAGGCACTGGCAGACGCAGGCAGGCACCAGAGAGTTGAGCGGTGGTGGAGAGTTGGAGAGGACACGCCATTCCAGTCGCAGTTCGAGTGCAGTTCGGGTTGTAGGGAGTCGCAGGAGACACACGAGAGCACACCCAGTTGGCACTGAGCAGTTCGTTGGCACTTGGCTGCCAGCACTCCCGCGTCGTCGAGTCGAGTGGAGTTGAAAGGAGTCCTTCCTGTCCCTGGTCAAGTGGAGCCGCTGGCCTGCGTCGGACGCGTGGTGCTTGGAGCGAGGGGCCTCGTGGTGTGCGATCGGGCCGGAAGGAGCGGTGCTGGACACCAACAATACAAGACGACAAAGACAGATAAGCCCGATCTCCGCGTATATTTTGAACGACGGGACGTGTTATTTTCGTGATTAATCTCCCTCGTTTGTGTTTGCTGTCAGTCGTGTGGGGACGTCCCGATTTAGGTTTATTAGAATTATTAGATTTACCGGCGGGCTTTTTCACTGGCTTTACTTTTCCTAATAAACCCTTATATTACTTTTTGTACATAATATCTGAACGCAGTTTTCCTGGGTGTTTGATTTTAATAGATAAGGTTGCGGAGCCTTCGCTGCGCCCCGCCATTCCGCGCGTTGGTGTTGAACTTGAGTCCGCCATTGAGTGTTCGCCTCGGGAGTTAAAGTCTCGCAAATCGGTCATCCGTAACTGTGGTGTTAATCACGGTTACGCGACAATATATATATATATACATACTCATATATATATATACTCATATATATATATATATATATATTCATATATATATATATACTCATATATATATATATATATACTCATATATATATATATATACTCATATATATATATACATATATATATATATATATATATATTATATATACATATATATATATATATATATACATATATATATATATATATATACATATATACATATATATATATATACATATATATATATATATATATATATATATATATATATACATATATATATATATATATATATATATATATATATATATATATATATATATATATATATATATATATATATATACAAAGGTGGGCGGTCCGCTTCGAAAGTCCGCTTATCCGCTTATCCGCTGCAGCGGACTAACGTTTTCGAAGCGGATAAGCGAATCGGAACAACCCCCGGAAACCGAAGCGGATAAGCGTAAGCGGACTACCGAAAAATTAAAGCGCATCGCGATTCGCCAAATCAGCTGTTAGCCTGAGCCGTTACTCTAGAATTGTGAATATTTATTTAAGTGAATAATAAGTGAAACCCTAACAACTCGGCTCTCGCCCAATCTCTTCCCGCTCGAGTTCCGTGATGCTTGGGTAACTCTGTTTCTCAGGCATAACACGCCGCTCCCGAGCTCTGCCTCGGTCGAGCGCGTGTTCAGCTACGGGTCGGACATCCTCAGGCCTAAGAGGTCGGCCCTGGCTGCACCGAACTTCGAGGCCCTCGTCTTCATGAAGGGCAACCTCCAAATCCTCAAGAAGGCCCACGAGGTGGAGGAGGAAGACGAGGACGAGTCAACAGACTGCTAGTCTGTTGACTAGTAGACTCTCTTGTCAAAGAAAGGACGGGCAAATTGATTTTTCTTTAATGTAACTTGCATATTGTTACAGACGTGGCTTGGATGTTATTTACCGAGCGGTTTATTGGTATGACCACGTCTGCACAAGTTACCCGATTGTGCCCGAACGTTGACTAGTCGCGCTATGCTGGCTCAATAAGAAAAAGAAGACACCCGGCTGGATTACAATAACACAATACGACACCAGGGGTTCAGTTCTCAAGACCTCCGGAGGAGGTTATATTAAGGCGGAAGGTTAGATTACAACTACAAGAGGGACAGCATAGAAAGACAAGCACTTAGACACACTCTTATATTAACCCCAACAGACGACAGATAAACGGGACAAAATGCTGACTCACACGGGGATTGATGGCAAGGAAAGGCAGGCAGTCGATGGCTCAAGGTGCACTCTTGGCTCAAGGCAGAATCGACTCGGTCCGGTCCAGAGATGCGGGGAGGTCGCAGCGCTCGGATGGCGTCTTGTCTGCTCAAGCTGGGGGCGCATCTGACTCAGCGCTCGCAGGTGGCTTTCCTTCTCCAAGCTGGGTGCGCATCTGACTCAGCGCTCGCAGGTGGCTTTCCTTCTCCAAGCTGGGTGCGCATCTCTCTCAGCGCTCGCAGGTGGCTTTCCTTCTCCAAGCTGGGTGCGCATCTGACTCAGCGCTCGCAGGTGGCTTTCCTTCTCCAAGCTGGGTGCGCATCTGACGTCACATCCGGCGCGGGGCCGCGTATATCCGGCGGGGAGTGACACGCCCTCGGCTCGTTAGCTCCGCCTCGTGGAATCGGCACGTTGCTTCTCATTGGGTGCGTGCGGGGGGTTTACCAGGCTCCGCCCTTGACGAGGAGCTGACAAGGAGCCCCTTCGTGGTAACCCCGTGGAGCGCATGGTCTGGAGCTAATCGAGCCGGTGTGAGGACGCATCCTCCCCCGCTCCGCCGCCATCTCCTCTGTTGTTGTTGTAATTGTTGGGGAAGAAGATGGAAGGAGGTATGGGAAAGGTCCTAAACTCACTACTGATGCCATATAATCACATTCTGGTGCAACGAAGAGTCATAATTAATGGAGACGAGGCCTTAACTGACATAGATTAAGAATAACTAGGAAGATGTCCGAAAGTTGTCTACGTGTGGTGCGGTGGACCTGGGCACGACATTTAATGGGGGAATAAGGGGTAGGTCGGCTCTACTGATTGTTATTTACATGCAATGGGACTAGGGAATGGGGGATTGGGGAAAGTTGGGGAGTATTGGAGAAAATAGGGGAATATTTACAAGCGGATATGGAGGCCAAATTCCATATTCGCAACATTGCACCCTTCTCTACCCTCGGGGCGTCCCGACCCGATAAATTTTTACCTACTTTAGTGTGGCACGCAATGTAGTTCCCTCTACTATTAACTCTACCCTGAGTGCGACAGTTTTACAGATATTCACAAATGAGTAAATATGTCCCCCTGCGACGTTGCACCCTTCTCCTCACAGAAACACACCCACAGGATAACCGAATCCGGAAAGAATTCTCAAACTAAACATACAGCCGGTAGGGAGCATTATTTACAAGACTACGCTGCTATTTACACTACGATCCAGGACCTGTTTTTGGAGGAACACATGCAGATGTTATGCATAGAGAGAGCGCGCTTGCCAACATCGATACACCAACCCACGAGTGCTCTGTGGCCGACGGCCTTTAATAACGTGCAGAGCACCCTTTCCCAGCATCAAAAGCACCACCCCAACACACAGTCAGCACCATCCGGTGCAGTCACCATTGTTCATTGGTATAAAAATAAATTCGACAACCCCTAACCCTGCAGGTGTCTCTTGCTCTTCTTGTGGTGCACTTGGTGGTAACTAAAAGTGGTTCACCTGTATGGCATAGGTGCCACGTTGACCCATAGGTCCATCCCCGGGTGGTGCTTGGCCGCAAACGAACTGCGGTCCATTGTGGGTGGCCACAAACATTGCGGTCCATATGGTGTATCGATCCCGGCAGCAAACAGCGAAAGTGCAGGCCCACAACTGCGCAGCCAGCACCTCTCTCTCCTCTCTCTCTACCCCAAAGCCAGATCCTCGGAGGTGGGAGACAAAAGAAGAAACAAGTGAGTAAGGTGGTAAGGGCGCAAAAGTGCACGCAATGTAAGGTGATGCACACTGGGGGCACATGGGAACCAGGTGAGACAGGTACGTTCCTATCGTACGCCCCCCCCCCCACCAGGTAACCTACATGGCCCCTCCCTTACCCCTTACTGTATCCACACAACACAACACTACCCATAAACATCTACTTTACAAATCAACAAACATCCCTACTGTCTTCCCCGTTCCTCCCATATACCAAATTCGTCTTCTCTCCCTCCTAACCAATCAAATTTGCCATTTTCAACTCTCATCAAAATTTGCCATCTCCAACTCAACATCAAAATTTGCCATCACCAATTCATCATCAGTCCCTCCTAGGGAGGGAGAGATGGAATCACCCCAATGTCTCATCCACGTCGTGATGCGTCTCACAAATCCAACAGCAATTCTCATTTCTGCAACACAAACAAAGAAAACACAGGTGTGGAGTCATCATCATCACCACAGGTAAGTGGCTGCGTATGGTGCGACAGGTTCATCAATCCTAACTATTTCCTAAGTGACTTTAACAACTTTACACTACCCGGGGTCTTTCTCCGGCCAAACCATTGGCCCTCTTACACTATGGGTTCTAAAAACCAATTCCCATTGGCCAAACTGTGGTGCTCTTCAATTTGGGGTCTCACTCCCCCGATTCATCTCCCGGTGCCCTCGCACAATTTCTGGGCTGCGGCGTGTACCTCTCCCAGTGGGTCTACCCACCTGCACACCTCCACCACTGCAGTTGCCTCCGAGCTTACCTGCTCCTTACCCTAACCTAACTACCTGGGGCAGGCCCTCTGGCGCTCTCCCCACTCGGTGCCCTCTCTGGCACTGGGCTGCCCGATCCACACCCGGGATCCTCAGGCACCCACTCACAACTACCGGCTCCCAGAGCCCACCTGCGGCCTCACCTGGCCGACATCCTCACAGTGGTGGAGTGCCCAACCAACTACACACACTAACAGGCTACACGCCCAGCCATTTCCACAACACTAATGCACCCATTCACAACACCATTCTGCAACCGCACCACAAATGCCAATATCCAACCACAATTTACCTGCACCCTCTACCTAACACTTACACTACCCGCCCCGGGTACTCGTGAAAGGGGTCCACTCTTCCCCCATCCACACCTTCGCACCATGCACACCACTCCGTACCACTCACTCCAACTCTCTCCACACACCTGTACCTGCACACCTGTGCTCTCACACCTGGTGCCACCTGCACCCTTCTCTCCCCAAGCGCATTCGCGCTGATCCACACACTCACTACTCATACACTGCTCCACACACATGTCCAGTTGCACACCTGTGCAATCACACCTGTTCAATTCTCACACACACACGGCATCATCTCAGCTAACTACTCCCTTCTGAAACTTGCGCTTCCCAGTCGTCCCTTTAAACTATTGCGCTCCCTCGTCATTATCATCCATACTAATCTACCTGCGTCCCCACTACAGGTATCAGTCACTAACTAAACTTAACGTCACCTAATGTCATCTTCTCTAGATCCCTACACACAATATCCTAACCCACCCGGGCTAGTTTTCACTGCCATACACCCCATAATCTAGTGCGCATTTGCCCCACACATGGGAAGGATGGTGGTTTTGCCATCCCACCACATCGGGGGTCTCTCACTACCAATTTCGCACATCGAATTTCAACAAATTAAAAATTTGCCAATCACTGCCCATCATCTGCCAATCACTACTGCCAATCCCTTGCCAATCATCAAATTTTGTTTTTCTCTAATTTTGGGTCCAAAACACTAACCTCATCACCCAGTCGACTCACTAATACCTCTCGGTGCGCCAATCCCTGTCCAAAGCCCGGCTTCGTAAAGCCAAGCAATGGATGCTGGTTGTTTTGTGCCAGCGGCTGGATGCGTCCGGCACTCGGTGCAGGGACGGGGGCTTACCCGTGCCGAGATCCCACGCACCACCTCGGCACGGAGCCATCCCATGGCTCGATCTCGGCCTGCCGGAATGCCTCACCAAAAAGTGGTCGCCATGACGACCCTTTCTATCGGGCTGCCCGCTCCGCCTAGTGGAGCACGGACGCGGCCGTTCAAAGCGAGGCCCAGCACGCACCGAGGGCCCGACTCGGCTATAAGTCGTTCTAAACTCTACCCCGTCTAACGTCGATGCTTCACCTGCATGCTTACATCCCGCAGCCCGTTCCTTGCTCACACATCCAGCCGTTTCCATGCCCCTCGTACCGTTCCTTACACACCCAGGTACACCCATTCCACTCACCGCCTTGGTCACACACCTGACCACCGAACACTTTGGCACACACTCGTTGGTAGCACACCTCACCAATACACCTCTTCGCGCCCCCTCCTCGGTCACCTCCTCTGTGACAATCACAGGTGTGCTCTCATTCGCACACCCAACCACGTGCCTCACCACCAACTCCAGCGTGCATTCCCACTCACGCTCTACCATTCCAGGTGTGCATCCTTTCATCCCAGGTGTACATCCTCGCTCACCTGTCACAACTAACTCACGCTCCATGTCACTCTCACTACTTTCACCTCCATTCCTGACAGCGCACTCACCCTTACTCTTGACAGCGCACTCTTTCCCCATGCACCTGTCCGTTACACACCTTTCTCGCGCACACTCTCCCGTTACACCCTCTGTAACACTCACCACAGGTGTGCATTCTTCCTTGCCTTTGACAGCGCACTCTTTCCCCATGCACCTGTCCGTCACACACCTTTCTCGCGCACACTCTCCCGTTACACCCTCTGTAACACTCACCACACCGCGCTTCCATGTGCTCCCTCGCACACGCGCTACGACCGACTCACTCTCGCCAACACCCTCACTCCTTGGCACACACTTTTTCCTCACACACCCCAGAGTCGGACTTTCTTGCACACCTCCTTTTTCGCACACCAGACCTGTCGCACACTTCACCCACGGCCTTTCACGAACACCCGGATCCAAACCAATCCCCAAGCTTTTTAAATCCCCTGGCGCATCATACGCACGACCATATTGGTCACCACTTACACCGGGTCCTCTTCCTCTTCGCTTCTCCTCCATCACCTGCAAATCCCTCATCCGGTTAATGAGCACATCATCACGATCCGAACACAGACTCTGGACCAATTCTTTTATCTCCTCTTTTATCTCTTTCTTATCCCCTCTCCGTCGCTTCTTAATTTCGCTCATCCCTTCTTCCACTTCTTCTAATTTGTGCTTCACCTCTTTTATTCCCCGGTACGTCTCCTCAAGCTCGTCCTCCAAGGCTACCTTGACCGTTTCCATGTGCGTCCTCACCTGCCGGTCCTTCGTCTCCATTACCTCTATCACCTCGTCCAACCTCGTTGTCAGTCCCTCACGTACCATCTGACATTCCCTCTTCGTCGCTACCAAGTCATCTTTTAGTTCTTTCTGTGTCGCCTTTAAACCTCCTAATACCGCAGTGTTCCTTTGAACCTGCTCCGTTAGTCCTTTTTGTCCCTCCGTCAGCTGTTCCACCTCCTGCGTCAGGACCTCTATGCCCCCTTGTAACTTTACAGTCCCCTTTCTCACCTCTTTCTCCATGTGCTCCTTACAGTGCCTCACCTCCTCGCGCACTCCTCCGACCTCCTCACTCACTCCTCTTCTGATCTCCTCTCCCATCACTTGCATCTCCTGCCCAGATGCCACCCTCATCTGCTCCATTTCCTCCCTGTGAGCATCCAGTTTGGCTTCTACCCCCATTCTGACCCCCTCTATCTGCTGCCCCATTTGGTTAACTTCCCTTTCCGCTTGGTCCCTCATGTCCCTCAATTTGCCTTCCATACTGTTTTCTAACCCCTCTAACCCTTTTTGCATCCCTTCCATTTGATTCTCTTGAGCGGCCATTCTGTTTTCTACCCCCGTTAACCCATTTTTCACTTCTTTTATCCCGTTGTCTAACCCCTCAAAATTATTGTCTAACTTCTCACTGGTACCCCTCGCTTCGTCCCTCATTACCCCCATTTGGTTTCCCATTACCCCCATTTGGTCACTCTGAGCATCCATCCGGTTCCCCAACCGCTCACCCAATCGCTCAATCTGGCTCCCCATACTCATCTGTACAGCTGCCTGTAGCTGCGCAATGAGGGCCTGTATGTCAATCGGCTGCATGTTAAAGCCCGGTGATACAGCGGGCTCGGCTACCGCGCGCTCTTGCGAGGCGCCATTTTGCGTGCCTGCTACCCTCGCTGTTTCGCTCTCCTCATGTCCCTCATGTCCCTCAATTTGGTCCTGGACCGACCCTGCTTCACTCTCCCCTACCGGACCCCAGCCGTCTTGATCCGCCATAGCGCGACTTTCAAAATTCGGTTTTTTATTTTATTTTCGTAAAACAAATTCAAATTTCGCCGTTATAATTTCGCGCGGGAAACGCGCTCCGAATCGATTCTACTTGTTACCAATTTGGGCCTAATAAATTTAGTCCCGGGTTCGAATTCCACTCCTCGACACCAATTGTTACAGACGTGGCTTGGATGTTATTTACCGAGCGGTTTATTGGTATGACCACGTCTGCACAAGTTACCCGATTGTGCCCGAACGTTGACTAGTCGCGCTATGCTGGCTCAATAAGAAAAAGAAGACACCCGGCTGGATTACAATAACACAATACGACACCAGGGGTTCAGTTCTCAAGACCTCCGGAGGAGGTTATATTAAGGCGGAAGGTTAGATTACAACTACAAGAGGGACAGCATAGAAAGACAAGCACTTAGACACACTCTTATATTAACCCCAACAGACGACAGATAAACGGGACAAAATGCTGACTCACACGGGGATTGATGGCAAGGAAAGGCAGGCAGTCGATGGCTCAAGGTGCACTCTTGGCTCAAGGCAGAATCGACTCGGTCCGGTCCAGAGATGCGGGGAGGTCGCAGCGCTCGGATGGCGTCTTGTCTGCTCAAGCTGGGGGCGCATCTGACTCAGCGCTCGCAGGTGGCTTTCCTTCTCCAAGCTGGGTGCGCATCTGACTCAGCGCTCGCAGGTGGCTTTCCTTCTCCAAGCTGGGTGCGCATCTCTCTCAGCGCTCGCAGGTGGCTTTCCTTCTCCAAGCTGGGTGCGCATCTGACTCAGCGCTCGCAGGTGGCTTTCCTTCTCCAAGCTGGGTGCGCATCTGACGTCACATCCGGCGCGGGGCCGCGTATATCCGGCGGGGAGTGACACGCCCTCGGCTCGTTAGCTCCGCCTCGTGGAATCGGCACGTTGCTTCTCATTGGGTGCGTGCGGGGGGTTTACCAGGCTTCGCCCTTGACGAGGAGCTGACAAGGAGCCCCTTCGTGGTAACCCCGTGGAGCGCATGGTCTGGAGCTAATCGAGCCGGTGTGAGGACGCATCCTCCCCCGCTCCGCCGCCATCTCCTCTGTTGTTGTTGTAATTGTTGGGGAAGAAGATGGAAGGAGGTATGGGAAAGGTCCTAAACTCACTACTGATGCCATATAATCACATTCTGGTGCAACGAAGAGTCATAATTAATGGAGACGAGGCCTTAACTGACATAGATTAAGAATAACTAGGAAGATGTCCGAAAGTTGTCTACGTGTGGTGCGGTGGACCTGGGCACGACATTTAATGGGGGAATAAGGGGTAGGTCGGCTCTACTGATTGTTATTTACATGCAATGGGACTAGGGAATGGGGGATTGGGGAAAGTTGGGGAGTATTGGAGAAAATAGGGGAATATTTACAAGCGGATATGGAGGCCAAATTCCATATTCGCAACAATATATTAAAA
>NW_027620145.1:0-15508 GCF_964187855.1 Myxine glutinosa
AGTGGTTTTTCCACACTAATACAAGTGCAAAAGTGATTTCCTGCACCAACACAAGTGCGAAAAGTGGTTTTTCAACACTAACACAAGTGCGAAAAGTGGTTTTTCAACACTAACACAAGTGCGAAAAGTGGTTTTTCCACACTAATACAAGTGCAAAAGTGGTTTCCTGCACCAACACAAGTGCGAAAAGTGGTTTTTCAACACTAACACAATTGCGAAAAGTGGTTTTTCAACACTATCACAAGTGCAAAAAGTGTTTTTTCCACACTAATACAAGTGCAAAAGTGGTTTCCTGCACCAACAAAAGTGCGAAAAGTGGTTTTTCAACACTAACACAAGTGCGAAAAGTGGTTTTTCAACACTAACACAAGTGCGAAAAGTGGTTTTTCAACACTAACACAAGTGCGAAAAGTGGTTTTTCCACACTAATACAAGTGCAAAAGTGGTTTCCTGCACCAACACAGGTGCGAAAAGTGGTTTTTCAACACTAACACAAGTGCGAAAAGTGGTTTTTCAACACGAACACAAGTGCAAAAAGTGGTTTTTCAACACTAACACAAGTGCGAAAAGTGTTTTTTCAACACTAACACAAGTGCAAAAAGTGGTTTTTCAACACTAACACAAGTGCGAAAAGTGGTTTTTCCACACTAATACAAGTGCAAAAGTGGTTTCCTGCACCAACACAAGTGTGAAAAGTGGTTTTTCAACACTAACACAAGTGCGAAAAGTGGTTTTTCAACACTAACACAAGTGCGAAAAGTGGTTTTTCCACACTAATACAAGAGCAAAATTGGTTTTTCAACACTATCACAAGTGCAAAAAGTGTTTTTTCCCCAGTAATACAAGTGCAAAAGTGGTTTCCTGCACCAACACAAGTGCGAAAAGTGGTTTTTCAACACTAACACAAGTGCGAAAGTGGTTTTTCAACACTAACACAAGTGCAAAAAGTGGTTTTTCCACACTAATACAAGTGCAAAAGTGGTTTCCTGCACCAACACAAGTGCGAAAAGTGGTTTTTCAACACTAACACAAGTGCGAAAAGTGGTTTTTCAACACTATCACAAGGGCAAAAAGTGTTTTTTTCCACACTAATACAAGTGGAAAAGTGGTTTCCTGCACCAACACAAGTGCAAAAAGTGGTTTTTCAACACTAACACAAGTGCGAAAAGTGGTTTTTCAACACTAACACAAGTGTGAAGTGGTGTTTCCACACTAATACAAGTGCAAAAGTGGTTTCCTGCACCAAAACAAGTGCGAAAAGTGGTTTTTCAACACTAACACAAGTGCGAAAAGTGGTTTTTCAATACTATCACAAGTGCAAAAAGTGATTTTTCCACACTAATACAAGTGCAAAAGTGGTTTCCTGCACCAACACAAGTGCGAAAAGTGGTTTTTCAACACTAACACACGTGCGAAAAGTGGTTTTTCAACACTAACACAAGTGCGAAAAGTGGGTTTTCCACACTAATACAAGTGCAAAAGTGGTTTCCTGCACCAACACAAGTGCAAAAAGTGGTTTTTCAACACTAACACAAGTGCAAAAAGTGGTTTTTCCACACTAATACAAGTGCAAAAGTGATTTCCTGCACCAACACAAGTGCGAAAAGTGGTTTTTCAACACTAACACAAGTGCGAAAAGTGGTTTTTCAACACTAACACAAGTGCGAAAAGTGGTTTTTCCACACTAATACAAGTGCAAAAGTGGTTTCCTGCACCAACACAAGTGCGAAAAGTGGTTTTTCAACACTAACACAATTGCGAAAAGTGGTTTTTCAACACTATCACAAGTGCAAAAAGTGTTTTTTCCACACTAATACAAGTGCAAAAGTGGTTTCCTGCACCAACAAAAGTGCGAAAAGTGGTTTTTCAACACTAACACAAGTGCGAAAAGTGTTTTTTCAACACTAACAAAAGTGCGAAAAGTGGTTTTGCCACACTAATACAAGTGCAAAAGTGGTTTCCTGCACCAACACAAGTGCGAAAAGTGGTTTTTCAACACTAACACAAGTGCGAAAAGTGGTTTTTCAACACTATCACAAGTGCAAAAAGTGTTTTTTCCACACTAATACAAGTGCAAAAGTGGTTTCCTGCACCAACACATGTGCGAAAAGTGGTTTTTCAACACTAATACAAGTGCGAAAAGTGGTTTTTCCACACTAATACAAGTGCAAAAGTGGTTTCTTGCACCAACACAAGTGCGAAAAGTGGTTTTTCAACACTAACACAAGTGCGAAAAGTGGTTTTTCAACACTATCACAAGTGTAAAAAGTGTTTTTTCCACACTAATACAAGTGCAAAAGTGGTTTACTGCACCAACACAACTGCGAAAAGTGGTTTTTCAACACTAACACAAGTGCGAAAAGTGGTTTTTCAACACTAACACAAGTGCGAAAAGTGGTTTTTCCACACTAATACAAGTGCAAAAGTGGTTTCCTGCACGAACACAAGTGCGAAAAGTGGTTTTTCAACACAAACACAAGTGCGAAAAGTGGTTTTTCAACACTATCACAAGTGCAAAAAGTGTTTTTCCACACTAATACAAGTGCAAAAGTGGTTTCCTGCACCAACACAAGTGCGAAAAGTGGTTTTTCAACACTAACACAAGTGCGAAAAGTGGTTTTTCCACACTAATACAAGTGCAAAAGTGGTTTCCTGCACCAACACAAGTGCGAAAAGTGGTTTTTCAACACTAACACAAGTGCGAAAAGTGGTTTTTCAACACTATCACAAGTGCAAAAAGTCGTTTTTCCACACTAATACAAGTGCAAAAGTGGTTTCCTGCACCAACACAAGTGCGAAAAGTGGTTTTTCAACACTAACACAAGTGCGAAAAGTGGTTTTTCAACACTAACACAAGTGCGAAAAGTGTTTTTTACACACTAATACAAGTGCAAAAGTGGTTTCCTGCACCAGCACAAGTGCGAAAAGTGGTTTTTCAACACTAACACAAGTGCGAAAAGTGGTTTTTCAACACTAACACAAGTGCGAAAAGTGGTTTTTCAACACTAACACAAGTGCGAAAGACCACGTGGCCTACCTCCACCTCTCCATTCAGCCTCTTCCACGGCTGTATCAGCCTCCTCTGTTCCTCTATTTCTCCCGCTCTTTCTTCCCCCTTATTTTACACAACTCCCCCTACTTTGACCCTGTTTTCGTTTACAATCGCATTCCGATGCTAAAAAAATAAGAAAAACTAATGCGTCGGGTAACTACGGCTAGCCATTCTACCTTAAACATCACTTATACTTCACATTCGGATTCTGTACATTCGGGGAAAAAAGGCCATTTGACCGGGTGGGCACTCTTCCACTGATTTGTAGTCCAGAGTTCTTTTTAATAGTTCCCGCTGCCCGGCATCGACCCATCCCCATAGGGTTGATGGCACTCTTCAGCCTGAAGGGCCTGCATCGTGACACTGGGTCCACATGGCCACAAAGCATGAGGTGAATCCTTTGGCCCATGTGGCCTACATTTGAAAAAAAACACGATGTTCATCTCTTCGTCGACAATGGCAACATATTGATGGGACCACGTGGCCGCTCAACATGGGAGTCTTCTTTGCCCACGTGGCCCAATTCAATGACCAAGAAGTAAGGGTCGTCTCTCAGCAATGATGAGTTCAACGTCCTTGAACTGGCCTTTTTATCGCAGAAGGCCCGGAAACTGTGAACTTGGCCCTCAATAATATGATGGAAACATATTGGTGGGACCACGTGGCTGTTCAATGTGGAAGTCTTCTTTGCCCACGTGGCCCAATTCAATGACCAAGAAGTAAGGGTCGTCTCTCAGCAATGATGAGTTCAACGTCCTTGAACTGGCCTTTTTATCGCAGAAGGCCCGGAAACTGTGAACTTGTCCCTCCATGATCTGATGGCAACAAACACGCACAGCAGGTGAGGGACACATGGCAATGGCAAGATGGGTTTATTTTTATTTTTTTTTGTATACATGATCGAGGCTCGTGAAAGAGCGAACATTAATCACACAGAAAGACAAACCGACACATAAAACATATAACATCGGGAGCGGTAGACAAGATGGGGAGAGAGGGGGAAGGACACAAACACAACATTTGAGAGCAGGGACCGAGAGACATGGAGACATCGAGAGATCTGAGAGAGGGCGAGGGCTTTGGGGGGGGGGGGGGCATGGGAAGGGGGCGGTGGGAGAGGTATAAAACATATGGACACTGCCAGGACTTCCAGGAAAGAAGTTGGAATTTCAAACAAGGTGGATCTGGGGTGAATTAGCGGGGGTAGAAAAGATCAAGGTTTTGGATGGGGGAAGATAAGAGATGGTGGTGAACAGCTGTTTTAAAGACCTGGAGGGAGGAGTGGGATTGAAGGGAGTGAGGGAGTTTGTTCCAGAGGCGGGAGAAAAGAGGAATGAAAGAGTGAAGGTGAGCAGTGAGCCGAGATTTCGGCAGTTTAACCATCAGAGGGTTGCTGGCAGATCTTGTGCGACCTGTAGGAATATTTGGGGGACAGAGCACAGAGAGAGCTGGGGGTGCAAGGCCGGAGAGGAGTCGGTAGAAGACAGAAAGACCACCTACCTGCCTGCGGTGAGTGAGTGAAAGGCCCTCAGAGATAGCTTCATCGCGGGAGATTCCAATAATTCTGAAAGCTTTGGTTTCAACAGCGTGAAGCCGAGCTAGGTGTGAGGCAGGAGCACCGGCCCATAGGGGAGAACAGTATTCCATTGAGCTGCGGATGAAAGCCTTGTATGTGGTGAGGAGCTCAGGTGTGCCGAGGAAGGACTTCGCACGACGGAGGATGCCCAGTCGGCGACTGGCTTTGGAGGCCAGCTTGGAAATGTGGTTTTCCCAAGAAAGATCATGGCAGATAGTGAGACCCAAAATCTTGAGCGACAGAACTTCTTGGAGAGGATTGTTGAGAAAGTAGATGGGAGGGTTGTCCAGTCGATCTTTTCGGAGAGACATAGTAAGAGTGTGAGATTTGTCAGGATTGAAAGACATGTTCCACTTGTTTGACCAGTCTGTGATTTTGTCCAGGTCTTCAGAGAGTGAGGAGGCAGCAGACTGCCGATCTGAGGGAAGAGGAATGGAGCGGCAGAGAGTGGAGTCATCAGCAAAGAGATAGAGAGGATTTTCGAGAGAGTCAGAGAGATCATTGATGAAGACCAGAAAAAGCACGGGGCCCAGAACACTGCCTTGGGGAACTCCAGCCTGAACAGGAAGAGGAGATAAGAGAAACCCATTCAGGGCCACACGTTGACGACGACTAGAGAGGAAGTCCACCAGCCATGCGTGGAGATTTCCATGGATACCAAAGGAGGAGAGTTTGGTGAGCAGAGCGGGGTGCCAGACCGTGTCGAAGGCACGTGATATGTCGAGGGAGACAGCTCTAATTTCCTGTTTGGCATTGAGGACCTCCATCCATTGTTGAGACAGCAGAAGCAGCATGTCCAGAGTAGAGTGACCTGGTCTGAAACCAAATTGATGATCAGAGATCAAGCCATTGGAGAAGAGGAAAGATTTCATATCCGAAGCAATGATGGATTCCATGACTTTGCTGATAATTGGGAGAAGGCTGATTGGTCTGTAGTTGCTAGGATCTGTTTTTGCACCTTTTTTGTGCAAAGCGGTGATGTTGGCTGATTTCCAAGCAGATGGCAGTTGACCTTGAGCAAAAGAGAGGGTGAAGAGAACAGAGAGAGGGTGAGATAGAGCAGCAGAGCAGGATTTTAGGACCCGTGGGCTGATGCCGTCGGGTCCAGTTGCAGAATCAGAGTCGAGGGTTGACAGAAACTTTTCCACCTTGTCAGGAGGAAAGGACACGGAGTCCAGGAGCAGCAGGGTACGACTGGGTATGGTGGGTACAGAGAGGGATGGGTTTGGGACACAAGATTTAGAGGCAAACACAGAGTTGAGGCATTCAGCTTTTTCACGTGCGGAGTCAGCTGTGTAGCCGTTTGAGGTAAGGGAGGGGATGGAGGGGGAACAAACCCCAGAAACGGATTTGACCAGACGCCACCAGGATTTGGAAGAGGGAGACAGATAAGAGAGTTCAGTCTTGAGAACGGAGAGATATTGTTTCCTGGCTCTCCTGAGGGTGGACACACACTTGTTTCGGGCTTTGTGAAAGGAAATGAGATTTCCTTCTGTTGGATTTGCTTTCCAGGAGACGAAGGCAAGTTGTTTCTGGGCAACAGCCTCACCACAAGATTCCGTGTACCATGGACGGGAGGAAGGGTATGACAACTGAAGACGAGATGGGATAAATCTGTGCATGAGAGAGAGCAATTTACTTTGGAAGAATTCCCAGGATGAGTTGATGTCAGAGGTGGTAGAGATGGGAGACCAGTCCAGATGATTGATGGCTGCTTGAAGACCGTGCCAGTTGGCCTGAGTGAAATGCCAGACTCGTCGACGCTGAGCAGGCTCCCTGAGGATGGTCAGAGAGATGTCCACTTTAACAAGGACATGATCAGATCCGATCGGAGCAGAAGAAGAGCAGCAGACATTTTCAGGGAAGTTAGTCATAACCAAGTCCAGAAGAGAAGATGTTCCGTTGACTGAGATCCGGGTCGGGAAATTGACAGATTGTGTCAGTCCCAGTGAGTCGCAGAAGTCCTTTGCTGAGGAGCCATGGCTGGTGAGAGAGGTACCCACACCCAGCCAACTGGCATGATGACAGTTGAAATCACCACATATGAGGAAGAGAGAGTTGGGATGAGTAGATAGAAGTTGGTCCATATCATCAGACAGCGAGATGTAGATGGAGTCATCACTGTTTGGTGGACGGTACAACACACATATGAACAAGAGGTGGGAGCGAAGGGGAAGCCGTAGCCAGAGGTATTCCTGGGGGTGAGGTGGAGAGAGTGCAGTGAAGGGCGAGTGAGGAAGAGAGTTTTTGATAAAGATAGCAACCCCGCCTCCAGGACGAGGCTCAGGTCTATCATACCGGAGGAGGGAGTAGCCCGGGAGAGATACTATGGAATCAGAGACATCATAAAGGAGGAAAGTTTCTGTTAAGCAGATCACGTCTGGTTTGACAGAAACAACCTGTATGGAGAGATCAGTTAAGTTTGAACGAAGGCCCCGGATGTTTGAGGTCCATACCGTTAATGAAGAGGAAGGGGGAGCATCAGATACAGAACAGGGGGGAGGAGGGGTAGGGTAAGATGTGGAAGAGGTGGAAGAGGTAGGGAGAGCTGTTGAAGGTGTGTCAGAGATTTCAGAATAGCTCGGAGAAAGGGAAGGATGGGGCGGACAAAAGGTTTGATGGTGATTGGGTGAGCCACAATGAGGTGTTATTTGAGGAGGGGGAAGAGCGAGGCAGAAGGTTGGGGGAGATGGAGGTGAGAGTTTGAAGGGGGAAGAAGCAGGGAGGACGCTTTGAGGAGGGGGAGTGAGAGGGGGGAAATTGAGAAGCAATGAGGGTGGGGAGATTTGAAGGGGAGGGGTGAGGGGGGAGTTTGGGAGGGAAGGGACAAGGGGAGGGATTTGAAAGGGATGGGATATGGGGGAGATTTGGAGGGGAGGGGTGAGGCAGGAGACTAGGAGGGGAGGGGCGAGGGGGCGTCTTGGCGGGGAGGGGTGAGGGGGTAGTTTAGGAGGGAGGAGGCAAGGGGGGAGATTTGAAAGGGATGGGTGATGGGGAAGATTTGGAGGGGAGGGGTGATGGGGAAGATTTGGAGGGGAGGGGTGATGGGGAAGATTTGGAGGGGAGGGGTTATGGGGAAGATTTGGAGGGGAGGGGTGAGATTGGATTTTTGAAAGTGTACGATTTATGGGAAACGAACATTTATTGCAAAATGAGTTTCTTGTGACCTTCGAGTTAAAAATACGTTTAAGGACGCTGGATGGAGGATGGAGTGCAGGAGAGTTTAGGGAATGTAGAAAAAAGGCACTATAGGAGATGGATATTTTTTTTGGGATGAATTGATTTGGTGAGCAAGTCGAAAGCAGCCTTTTAAAGAAGAAGAAGAAAAAGGTGTTATAAAATATGACGGAATACATAACTTGAGGGGAAAGTGTAAACATTGAAGGTTAATGAGTGAAAACTATCTGGGGAAATGGGGGAGAAACACGTGGTCGAAGAACGAACGAACGAATAAGAATGAATAAACGAATGAGAACAGAGAAGGAAATGTTGTTGTGTTTTTTTTTGTTTTTTTTTTTGAGTTGAGATTTACACAAGGAAGTAGGCTATGGGTGAAAAGACTGGGAATACAGAGAACGAAAGTTATTGGATCACAAACGACGGACCGCTGAGAGAAAAACAAAGCCTCAAGGTTGTACAGTGCACACTGTACAAGGCCTCAAGACACGACACGAATTAACACGATTTTCAATACAGGTATGAAAGATTTGCACCGAAAAATCTTCGTCGGGACACAATATACGTACAACACCATAAATAAATACAGTTTTAACAAAAATACAAATGGGAACAATCACTTAACTTCGATTTCAAATCGTTCGCGACGCGGCAAAGGCCTTGCTCGCGACACGGCAAACAGACGATCAATTTATGAAAGATAAACACCGAGAAACAACCAAAGTTGCACACAATAACTTCACACACCGAAAGATAAATACAGTTTCGACAAAATACAATTGTGAACAGACTTAACTTCGAAAAACGTGGAGACCGTGTGGAGCTTCGAAAATCCCTCCCACCGTCTCCGAGATCTCGCGAGACCTGAGAGACTCTCGCGAGTGGTTAGGCAAGACATGGCATGGCACGATGCACAGGGCATGCAAACAGGCAATACGTCAAGGCAACTTGACTGGCAGGCGTCGCTGGCTGGCTTCTCGTGGTCTCGTGCCTGGGAAAAGGATGGTATGGACGGCAACGGGTCAGACGGCCAACCCATACTCCAGCTTACCCGTCCCCTAATCCCTTTAACTACTCTCCCTTTGCCCCTTTCATTTGCTAACCCTGTCTTCCTATTACCTTCTAACTAGTCTCCCCAAGGTCCTTCTGGTCTTATAGACTCAGTAAGAAGTCCGGCCTGCATGAAATCTTAGCAAAAGGTGAACATCCATTTGCAGGCACCTGGCTTCCCCGCATGGAGCATAACCGATGGTCATCCGAGGAAGGGGCAGGAGGAGGGCAAGAAAGTGCGAACATGCATGGTATCAAGGAGGAACACTGACTACCCCAACATTTCAAGAATCCCTTTCACTCTTAAAAACAAAATACTCTGAGTTGTTAGGATTAGGGTTAGGATGTCTTTGAAGAGAAAATCTTTGAGGGAGAAAGATGTACATGTTGAACACTTGTACACTTGAACACTTGAACACATGTTGAAAACTTGTATTATATCTTGTATTATTATCAAACTATCAAACTCTCCAAATCTCCAAATATATCTTCAGTTCTCCAGCTTTCAATGAGCGCACGTAATGACGTCACTGCCATGTACATACGCTCTGCCTGTCAAGCTCTCAAGAGAACCCTCCGCCAGAGTAGAATTTTGATCTTAGTTCAGATACTGTCATAAGTGCATGTAAAACTCAGTTACCGACCTGGTTTCGCCCTTTTGGGGCTCATCAGGGCAACGCAGTGAGTCCTGCATACACTTATGACTCTGAAAACCTTTCTGTTATATACCAGTTACTATGCGATTTCATACCATCAGTGGTGAACCGCGATTAAGGTATCCCATCCAGCTATGCTGTACCTTAATGGGAGCGATAAGTACCATCTGCCACATGGCACATTATCTCTGGTATCCACTCATTATATGGAATCACCTGGATGCAGCCGGGAACAACCAATACAAATATATCTTCAGTTCTCCAGCTTTCAATGGGCGCACGTAATGACGTCACTGCCATGTACATACGCTCTGCCTGTCAAGCTCTCAAGAGAACCCTCCGACAGAGCAGAATTTTGATATTAGTTCAGATATTTTGATCTTAGTTCAGCTTGTCGAGAATTAAAGATCGACCGTCCTGAAGCTACGTCCGCGTCTGATTTAATCTCCCGATTATTTATATTATTTAATGCAAATGAGACGTCCTGCTCATACTGTGGAGTTTCTTCTATTTCTTACAGTTATATATATTGTTGTGGAGATGAGGACTGTATATTTTTTGATTGTGTGCTGTATTATTATTATTATTGTTTATTCTGCGCCCCCCTACCTCCTCCGGAGCTGTGTAAAGGTGAAAGGGCATCCCATAATTAGTCCACAAGCATACACGTCAGCCAAATGATAGAATACCCCTGTTTGATAGTTATCTCTTATTCTGTGTTTTAGGGTAAGGCTGTGTCTCCCATTAATTGAAGAACTCCATTGCACCAGTGAAAGAGAATAGATCCCCTTTCATTCCCATCCCCAAAATCTCCATTCCCTTTTACATCCCCTTCCGTCATTGCCGGGCCTCGATTCCCAATTACCTCCCCTCCAAAACCACCATTGAACATGTGCTCGAATCGGAGAAGAAAGGCGTGCCCACCCGTCATCAAGGGCGGAGCCAGAGGGTCGCGCGACCAACCAGGGCCGAGGTGAGCACCCCGATGGGCGTGTCCAAAAGGCCGGCGGCTTAATCGCCGGAGGCGCTATAAAAGGCGCGCACGCAAGTGAGTCGTGAGTTGGTCGTGAGTGGAGGGTCAGTCAGTGGTTGCGTTGGTTGCGGTAAGAAGTCGGTGGTGAGAAGTGGTGGCGTTGAGTGGTCAGTGGTTGCGTTGGTTGCGTTGAGTTGTCGGTGGTGAGGAGACACCAGGGCCAAGAGAGAGAAGGTTCAAGGGCCATTACCAGCAGTTGCGCCAGAGACGGCAGACGCGCCCTGAGCTGAGCCAGAGAAGCAGCTTTGGCTCCACAAGCAGCGTTGACTCCACCAGGCAGCTTCAACCCGTTACCCCGCGGGGACCAGATAGCGGTGGCATCGGTGGCCGTCGAGGTCCAGCCGACGTCCCGTGCGGGATCAAGCCCGAACCATCTGCCCCAGCTGAACCTTCCCATTCCTCCTTCCAACATTCATTCCATTCCATCCTTCTTGTGTACGTGAGTTTGTTCTGTTTGTTCTGTCCTGGGTTAATTAAGCTGGTATAAGTTAATATTTGCACTGTGTCACCTGCGTCTTATGTGTTGTAAATAAACCTTGATTGCTCCTTTTTGCTTGTGTAAATAATAAATCCCATTACTCGTCTGTACGTCTTCTCGTTTTATTCCTTTTCCTCTTTGCATTTCGTCGTTTTAGTCTTTTCCCAGATTGGGCAGCTGCGGTGCGATACGGCCAAAGTTCTGGGTGAATCGGGGATCCTGTAACGGTCGCGGTTGGACCATCCGCTCGGCCCATCATACCATCTAAACCGCGATCAGTAACAATATATATATATATATATATATATATATATATATATATATATATATATATATATATATATACTGTATATATATATATATACTGTATATATATATATATTTATATATATATATATACTGTATACATATATATATATATATATATATATATATATTGTGTATATATATATATATATATATATATATATATATGTTGGGAGCTATTATGCCCCTCCCCCTTTGTTATTATGCTGCTTTACCAATTACCAAGTATAACCAATTATATGTTCTGTTTTCCTTATTACTGAACTCTTTATAATACTTAAGTTCTTTCTTGTGCTTTGAGGATGTGTAATATCCTAATAAGGAGTTCTTTCCTGTGTGCTCTTAGCCTGTGTGGGCACAATCTTTCAGTTCTCCTCAGCTGGCCTTGGCTACAGTTCTTATCTCCTCATGACTTTTCCAATATCCTGAATGTTGACACTTTTATGAGTATCCCCCTCCCTTTGTTCTTTCTCAAACAAAGTTTCTTTACAGAAAGTTGTAAACCTGTTGCCACATGTGGCTGACCATCTCCTTATCTGAGTTAACCTATGAGTGGCCTTGATGAGCTTCCTCTAACTAACTGAACAACAGGATGGGACTATGGTGGGGGGACCGATGAGCCCATTCTGGGACCAATGAGCCCATTCTATCTCTGTATCTTGTGAGCTAACCCCACCCCTGATATTCCTTATATAAAGCAAGGTTTAATTGATTTAATTCAGAGCATCTTGCTGTACTGTTGGTCATTTCTTGTGAGTTTCAGTGCAACTTTTGCTGTCCTCAAGCTTGTGTAATCGAGTTCTAATAAATATATCCGTTGCTCCTTTTCTCTGAGTCTTCTGAGTCCCAAGTTCTAAGTCTCAATCCAACAACTGGTGGCAGCGGTGTCGATCAGTCTGTGCAGTCCGGGACGCGGTCCCAGGCAAGTGAGTGGTGAGACCAGCTAGCAATTGATCCGGGTCAGGTGAGCTGTGGGTTTTCTTTTGTTTTTTCCTTTATAGCATGGGGGTCAGTCTAAATTGTAACCCACTCTCTTGCTCGGATGCCGTTTGTTCCGTTCCCTGCTCATACCTGTTCCACGAACCTAAATTTAAATACGGACCGCTTGGGTCCTGGAGCAACTGATTGTTTATGGACTCGTCAGGGTAACGTTACATAAGGGGAAGTGCCCCACGTTGGGCGCCTGAGGTTAAGGGGTAATAGATCTCTGGGTTGTGAGGGTAAGGATAAGGGCGGCGTCCCGATCCGAGGCCTACCCGGGAGACGTCGGAATTATAAGTAAGATTAGAAGTATTATAAGGGCGTAGGACACCAGGAGAGTACAGTAAGGGTAGGTTAGAAGGCCGTAGAACGCGAGGCGGGCGAACCTCACGGGTACAAGGCTACGAGCCTTTCAGAGTTAGGTAGAACGCGAGGCGGGCGAACCTCATGGGTACACAAGGCTGCGAGCCTTTCAGAGTTAGGTAGAACGCGAGGCGGACGATCCTCACGAGTGCAAGGCTACGTCGGTAAACTAAAATTTTCCTAGGATGGGGAACAGTATGGGTAATAAGACTGTAAAGGCAGGCTAACGAGTGACTGATGCCGCTCATTGACAGTCAAGTCCCCGTGGGAGGGTCAGGCAGATACCAAACCCCTACCCTCCCAGCCCTGAGCTCTGTCCCGGGGTTCCAGGCAACACCACCCTCCCTGCCCCACCCTTTTCACCCCAACTCACCCTTTCCACCCCGGTCTAAGAATCCCCTTTCTTTTGAATGATTGAGACATAAGGCGTTGTACACGACCCACTCAGGTCGTTGTGCTGTGAATTTTTGCGATTGTTCACACTGCTGAATGTGCGCAGTGGTTTGAAATGCGAGCTGGTTTGTCAGTCACGTGGTATGGAGAATGTATAGGAAAACGCATGATTTAAAATGCGTTGCCTAGGTTGGCAGGGGAGTGGCTGTTGGAGGTGCATGGTTGGAGTCGATCCGGTGTTCGCGCGACGTCTGAGAGACTCATTGGTATATGAATGAATGAATAAATGTATATATGGATGTCTGTCATTGAAGTATGTATTTGTGTCCATTGTGTGTGTGTGTCATTATGCAATGTCGATTGGTATTGGCTACTTGTGCCGTATGTATGGATGTGTGAGGTGTATTCGGCATGAATGACGTGGGAAAATAGTAAAGAAAATCTTGCTGAAATTGAACTATTGTGAGTTTTAAAAGGTTACATAGAAAGCTTAGAAATAGTTAAGGGGGCGTAGAAACACTTACTCGGATATTTTCTCCAACCTGACGGTGTTGGAGAGTAGGTTGGAGGTTTTTGTATTTCTCCTGTGGCCTGTGATCCGACTGACAAGGTCCCAATGTATGATGTCATGGAGGAAAGACGTGTCTGCCTGTTTGTCTCATCGTAAGTCTGTGGTGTGATTCCACGGAGGGCCAAGGTTTAATCCAGTAAATGGGAGTTTTATGTTGTGGCAAGTGTGCGAGGGGGCACATCGGAGCACGCGAGTGGGGGTATTTGCGGGAGTGCACACCCGTGGTGAGTGTTACAGGGAAAGACATATGGGAACTTTTTATTTTCAATAAACAGACTAGGTTATTTTCTTGTTTATTTGTTTATTTACGAAAAATAAATAAATAACAGGGGGAGGTAGGTTAATGGTGGTTTGTTGGCGGTAAAAATGGTTGAAAGTCGAGTTGAAACAATTTATATTGGGATATTGGGATTCATAATAGCTATTGGGCAGGTGGGATTGAATTTAACATTGGCTATTGGATAAATATTGAAATCCATGCCGGGAATGTCGATTTTAACGTCCATCCGAAGGATGTAGCACATTGTGAAGCTGCACATGGCTTGACAGGACATGGGAGCCAATGAGCTGTGTAATGAGAAAGATTAAAATTATGTCATGGTGTGAAATGCCGTAGAGGTGTGAAATACACACCTTTGGCCTGGAGGGGAGTTCTTTTGGTAACTTACTTCCATGATTTACGTTCCATTGGAAGGGGAATAGGAAAATATGGGAATAATATGGAACAAATCGACAAGACAAATTGGGGTACAAACTCACCATGGAAGGAGAATGGAGGTTATAGTTTCATTGTTGTGTCTGTCTGGCTGTCTAGCAGGCCATGGAGTTATATTTCTGAAACATGGATTTCGACAGTAAAGACAGGTGTGTACCCTGAGAAAATTGTGGGTTGTGGAGTGGGCATTTTTGATGGGCAATGGGGGACAGATGTTGTGTGCAACAAAGGTAAATAGATTGGATTTTGGCAAGGTTGAGTGAGATATGTGGTTGGATGGGGTGTGAAGGCGAGTTATGGCAGCTCCAGGGAGCACTCCTGGTGTTGGGTCTCATATAATTATGGTTAAAGTACATGTGCAGACAAAGGTGTGCTTCGGTTTGTATTACTGGCAGAGAAAAGACAACAAAGTGGCAAAGGTTACAGTTCCACAGAAGGAGAGCGAACAAGGAAAGTGGCTGGGCTGTTGATAAAACCGCTGGGTTTTACGTTGATTTAAGTTGTTGTGGATTTATGTTCAATTTTAATTTAAATTCCTATAGTCTAGTGCATATGGGACGGGGAAAATGGGAGATGACGTCAGTGTGCTCCGAGTATTGTAGTGATGGGGGAGCGCAATAATATAAGGGGCGACTGCAAAGCGCATGTTTCAGAAGGGAGTAGTTAGATCAAATGACGCTGTGTGTGTGTGTAGAAGAGTATTGTCTATTGAGCAGAGTATTGTGAGTGGGGGTGAGTGCATTGTATTGAATGAAGAAGCCTGGAGTCAGTGTGTGGGCACAGGTGTGCAAACCCAGGTGTATGGAGAATGGTTGTGTGAAATAACTTGTATGGAATGGATGGCTCGCTCGCTGACAGCTACAATCCATGTGGATTGTGACCGACGCTAACATTTCTATGAATGTATAAATGGAAAATAGTTATTTAAATAGATATTGTGTCATGACACAAAGGGTTGAACGTGCGATTCCAGGAATGAGCAAGTATTTTTGATATAAGCTGATGTTTCAAGTGACGATTTGAAATGTTGGAAGCTTAGATCAATCTTAAAGATACAAGCTTTTCGTCTGTGAGCCGGAAGTCGACCATTTGTTTAATTTTAGATACTATACCTAATATTTACATGTAAATGCATGACTGGTCTGGATTTGGACTGC
>NW_027620146.1:0-15331 GCF_964187855.1 Myxine glutinosa
AACCGTTGGACTAAAAGTTGTGCGGACCTGAATGGTTTTCCACAACATGTATATATGTAGGTATATGTGTGTGTGCATGTATATGTGTATGTATATGTTTATGTATATGTGTATGTATGCATATGTATGTATGAATGTATATATGTGTGTGTGTATGTATATGTATGTATATATATTGTGGTTTTGTAAATAAAGGCAACCCCCCTATAGTTAGTTTCACCACAACATGTACAGGGTGCCCCAACACCTTGCCTCCCCCCCCCCCCCCCTGCCCAGCTCTACTGGGTCGCCACTGTACAATGGCGGGCATATAGCGGGAAGGATCATTCATTTGACATCTCAAATATCAAATTTCATAATGATCTAATGAGCCTTTCTTGTTCTGTTGCAGATTTTGTGAAGTGATGTCGTGGTCGGGTGATTCTGAGAAGAAAAGGTGGATATGCCGCATCATGGCTATCGCGTTCCGAGTCGCCAGGGATCAGACGCCGGGAACCATATCCCGATCCTGGGCTGCCAAGTACCTGAACAGGTCTGAGGACTTCGCCAAACGCAATTGGAACCGTGATCCCTTCGATTGCGAGATGGACAGCCGGCCCGAACAGACAGCACAATGTTTGTCTCAGGAAAGCAGGGATATCATCATTGAGTCGCTTGCCAAGGAGAAGAAAAGCATTCGAGGGCTCCAAAAGGAGATTGAATGGGTTCGAGGGAAGAAGAAGGGCTTATCAAGTATCCACAGGTTCTTTCAGTCCATTGGCGCAAAGGCTTTTCACCAAATTCCAGCACTGAAGCTGACGGAGAAGAACGTCGAGGATCGAATGTGGTTTTGTGAGTTTTTGAGCGAGTGGACCTCTGATGATTTTCTTTTCCTGGCCCCTTCTGATGAATTTTTCATTTATGAGGCTCGACGTCCCAACTTCCAGAACGACAGAATTTGGGCTCTTCACAATGATGACATTCCACAAGAACTCAAGATTCGAGAGAAATCGAAGACAGCATGGTGCGTTGGCATCTTCTTGATGTTCACAGCGAAAAGGCTGATGTGGGTCATCAAAGAGCAAGGACAATCATGGGACGGCAAATATCTCCGAGACGTGCTGACCCGCCATGTTATTCCGTTCTTACGGAACCCAGAAAATGTCCTCTGCATCAAGGAGACCACGTTTCTGCATGACCGAGCCCCGTGCATGAGCGCACTGGCGACCCAGAATCTTTGGAAGGCGAACAAGGTCGATTTTTTCGGAAACGATGAGTGGCCGGGAGCATCGCCTGACCTCAACGCCTGTGAACATTTGGGGGCGATACTCAAGGACAGAGTTGAACAATGCCTCCAGAACACCAGGGAAGAGCTTCTCACTGCTTTGACTAACTTCCTCGAAGAAATGGAGTTCGATCGTGACTTGTTTGTGTCTCTCTTGGAATCCTACCCCACGCGTTTGGAGGCAGTTCGGTCGGCGGGCGGTGGGCACACCAAATATTGAAGCAAAGCTTTGAAACTGTTCACATGAGATGTCGAATAATAAAGCTTTTTTCCCCTATTCGTGGTTTCTCCCTATCTCTCCTACGTTGGGCTGGGCAGGGGGGGGCTAAGGTGTAGGGACACCCTGTAGCCTCGCTTAGTTAGTTATTTCTTATTAAATGTGAAGTATAGTCTCCTTCCCAGTGTTAGTATGCGTTAGTGACCGACAATATGTATATATATCCGCAACATTATGATCCGCAATATGATCAACAATATGATCAGTATGATCAATATGAGATCCGCAATATATATATATATATATATATATATATATATATATATATATATATATATATATATATATATATATATATATTGTTACGGATCGCGGTTTAGATCTACACAGCTCACTACTACACAGCACCTGGATTGGCTTGGAGCGCGATGTTGAAAATGACAAAACAAGCTTTGGATTTGATAACCGATGTTGATATGCTTTTGATGATTGAAAAGGCAAAAAGAGGTGGAATTTCATGAGTCTGCTCGAGCAGATATGTAAAAGCAAATAACAAATATCTTCCAAATTATGATTCAACGAAAGAGAGTTCTTACTTGATGTACTATGACGCAAACAACTTGTATGGCTGGGCAATGTCTCAAGCTCTTCCTTATGGAAAACTTAGATGGGTAAAGGAAAACGACTACAAAAAGGTTTTACAAGATGTATGTATCTGCATAAAAAGAATTGGATGATTCAAAGGTTGGTTATTATTTTGAGGTCAATTTAACCTGAAGAACTTCATATCAAACATAAAGATCTTCCATTTGCTTGTGAGAAAGAAAGTCCAAAGAAAGAGTGATTATCAACGATCGTTTGATATAGGTGAATCAACAGAAAAATTACTTACTGCATTATATAACAAGAAAAATTATGTTCTACACCAAAGAAATTTGCGACAATATTTATCAAAAGGTCTAAGAGTAGAGAAGATCCACAGGGTTCTAAAGTTCAATCAAAGTCATTGGCTAAAGGAGTACATTGATTTTAATACACAAAGAAGAACAGAGTCAAAAACAGATTTTGAGAAAGACTTTTATAAATTCATGAATAAGGTGGTCTTTGGTAAGACTATGGAGAATGTGAGGAAAAGACAAAATATCAGACTATCAACATCTTGGGAACAAGCATCAAAATTAATTAATAGACCGAGTTTTACTAGAGCCGAGGTCTTTACTGAGAACTTTTGTGCGATCCATTTGGTTAAAGAGAGTATTGAAATGGACAAACCTATTTATATTGGAACATCAATTCTTGATTTATCAAAGTCATTAATGTATGATTACTTTTACAATAACTTGAGGAAGAAATATCAAAATGATGTTAATCTACTTTATATGGATACAGATAGTTTTATTTTGAAAATTAATACTGATGATGTTTATTCAGACATGAAAAAGGACATTAATATCTATGATACTATAGTAATTACAGTCCAGAGAGTGAGTTGTTCTCTTCTAAAAATAAAAAGGTGATTGGAAAGTTTAAGGATGAATTAGGAGGAAATGTTATGAGTGAATTTGTGGGATTGAGGTCTAAGGCTTATGCTTATAAATACATTGTGAATAACGTTGAAAAGACTGATAAGAAGTTAAAAGGTGTAAAGAAAAATGTTATTAAAGAAACAATAAACTTTAAGGATTATTATAACTGTTTAACAACAAAGAAAGAAGAGTTTAGAAAGATTAATGGAATAAGAAGTTATAAACATCAATTATATTCAGAAGAGATAAATAAGAAAGCATTAGGAGCTTTTGATGATAAGAGGTTTATTTTAGAAAATGGAATTGATAGTCTCCCTTATGGTTATAAGTGTTAAAATATATATGTGATAAGTTAAAAAGGGGGTTGGGGATTTTAAGGGGCTACCGCCGCCTTTTTTACTATTATATAAATGATAGAACCAAGTATCAACCAGACTAAAGAGTGGAGGTGAAATCAACCTTGGTATATAAATGGAAAACATAATGAATGTGAAAAATATCAAAGAGGACTTATTGAAAAGGCAACTGGTAAAAAAGTTCACAAAACAAATAAGAGAATTAATTTAAATACTGGTGTATTGGGTGAAAAAGATGGAAATATTTTTGAGTGGACGGAAAACTTTGATGGTTGTCAGGAAAATATATACTTTAATTTTAAAATGGTGTGTGGCACTGGAGGCGCTCAGACAAGAACATTGAGGGAGGTTTATCATTTTATCTCAGCTCAGTTAAAATATCTTGATAAAGAACCAAACTCAAACATATTTTTTATTAATGTATTAGATGGTGATGGAAGTTGGAGGAGAATTAAATTATTTCCCACACATAAACAAATATTTGTAGGATCATTGTTTCAGTGGTCTACTAAACAACAATGATCATTGATAGTAAGAGTAAAAGGCCCATAAGACCAAGGGGGGCAGGAATAGAGGTGTTAAGGAGAAATGAAGAAAAGTGAGGGTGAGAGGAAAATTTACATGTAAGTGAATGGAGATTTGGGGCTGTCCCAGGATCAACATTTATCATCTACACACACACACACACACACACACACACACACACACACACACACACACACACACACACACACACACACACACACACACACACACACACACACACACACACACACACACACACACACACACGCTGAACTAATCATTATTAATACCCAAGACGAATAACACTACACCAATGGCTTTAATAAAATGTTGGGGCTGAGTCAATCGGACAAGTGTAGATTCTGCAAGGTAGAAAGAGAAAGCATGAGCCACCTCCTATGAGGATGTAAAAAAACTCATGTCAGAGCAGCTGTACACCTAAGGGCACAATAAAGTATGTCGAGTAATTCACTGGCACATCTGCCAAAGTCTCAATATCCCAGTTTCAGAAAACTCGTGGAAACATGAACAAAAGCGATAATTGAAAATATGACCGTAATGCTCATGTGTGACCTGATGATCCCATCGAGCGTGAACATAGAAAACAAAGCATTGTGACTGGATATAGTTGTGAGGTACAAAAAAGAAAAGAAGGCATTGCTAACTAAGGTGTCAATCCCCAGCAATTTTGCGTAAATAATGCAGAAATCAAGAAAATGATCAAATAACAAGACCTCAAAAATGAAGTGAAAACATTCTGGAAGCTGAAGAGCTAAGAAATTGTACCAGTCATTTTATTGGAGCAAAGGGAATGATAAAAAGAACCTCACAGGGATCTTAAAAACCTTCCATGGGAACATTACCACAAACGAACTGCAATTGGAAGCTGTCCAAGGCTCAGTGATGACCCTGAAAATAACCCTTGGAACAAAACTTTTAGAACAAGAAAATTTCACAATACAGCCCATGAACTTAGAAACGAAGGTGGATAGTGTTACGGATTCGTCACTTCCTGTAACGAACTCAAGCAGACTCCATCGTGCCGGAAGCGGAAAGCGCGTTTATTGACGCGGTGATGATTCACTCGTGTCTGACGAATAAGCGCGTCCGATAAACCACAACAACAATGCAAATACAAGTCAGAATAATACGTTACATCCTCCTTTCTTTCAAGGAAGCCACTTTAAAGGAAACCAGCAAAGCAAATAACTCTATAAAGTAAAACTTACAATGAATTAATTAACAAACAGCATCACATTCAGATCACGTGAATCAATTGATTTAAATTTAAAGATCCAGACGTCTGGGAGGGTTAACCGCTCTGCCGCTCCTTGTGATGAACTTGGTATTTCTGGGAGATGCAGTGGCTCGAGGCGATGACACTGTTGGGAGACTTTGGGATTCAGATGCTTGCTCACTTGGACTTGGGGACTTGCAGCAGTTCCCCACTGGGGTGTCCTGTTGAGTGGTGGGATCAGGGAAGTCCCTCATGTCCTGGGAAGAGTAAAAGCGAGAGAGTGGCTGACTTCCCACCGGGCCAACATTGGCTGAATGAGGCACTCTGCGGAGATGGAGCCTGTTACGCCGGTACACATTGTTTGGGGTCCTCAGCAAATATGACCGGGGGCTGTTGTGGCGCGCCTCAACTACAGCCGGAATCCAATGCCTGGCCTCCGGGTTTGGCAACATCCTAACACTGTCTCCCGGCTGGAGCGGTGGCAAATCTGACATAGATGGCTTGTCATGATAGTATTTTTGTTTCTCCTTCTGTGTGTCAAGGCGTGATCTCACAAGGTGATGGTCATACCGCGCAGGCATGAGAAGAGTGCGGTTGCAAGGCAGTGTGTTTCTGGGGCGTCTTCCCATTAGGAGCTGAGCCGGGGACAAGTTTATTCCTTCAAGTGGAGTGGTGCGGTAGTCTAGCAGGGCTAAGTACTTATCTGCTGACTTCTTCCAGAGCCTTTTCACTGTCTGGATCGCTCTTTCTGCCTCTCCATTGGCACGTTGGTGCTTGGGGGACACAATGTCGTGAGTTATGCCATATTCTTTGCAAAACTGAGAAAATTCCTCTGACGTGTACTGACTTCCGGAATCGCTTCGCAGCTTCTCTGGAATACCATGTCGACAAAACTGCTGCTTGAGAGCTTCGATTACAGAGCGAGCTGTAATGTCCTTGAGGCAATCCACCTCCACAAACTTGGAGTAATAATCGACCGTGAGCAAATACTGCTTTGATTCGAAGTCAAAAACGTCGCTTCCAACTTCGATGAATGGAAGATCAGGCGTGTAAGTCGGCAAGAGAGGCTCCCGTTGCTGAGCGCTTTGATACTCTGCACACTTGCAACAATTCCGTACAGTTTCTTCGATGTCAGAGTTCATTGAGGGCCAATACATGACCTCGCGAGCATGCTGCTTACACTTGTTCACTCCGAGGTGCGATTCATGAATCAAGCTCAGCATTCTGGGTCTGAGGCTTGGCGGGATGACAAGGCGCATGCCTTTGTAGACAACACTGTCTGAGACTGCCAATTGCGTTCTGGAGTCAAAGTACGGACGGACCTGTGCTGGGACTTCCTTTCGGGAGTCAGGCCATCCACTTGCAATGACACCGCAGAGAAGGCTCATTTGACTCAGAGTAGCTTCCTGGATTTCGAGGTATTTCCCACTCGTGATCGCAAGGAACTGGAACATGTTCACAGGCTCAAGGTCTTTCCCAGCTTCTGAGTCGGTGTCCGGTAGAGGTGCACGGGACAATGTGTCGGGGAGTACCATCTCAGAACCACGGCAGTAGTTAACCTCCAAGTCATACCGTTGAAGCTTGAGCAACATACGCTGTAAACGCATGGGAGAAGATAGGAGAGGCTTCTTGAAGATTTCCTCAAGGGGTTTATGGTCATTATATACCACTACTGATTTTCCAAAGATATAGTAGTGAAATGCTTCTGTTGCATGGACGATTGAGAGCATTTCCTTCTCAATCATAGCGTAGCGACACTCAGTATCGGTCATACTGCGTGATGTGAACGCTATAGGGTTGCCATTCTGGAGCAAACAGGCTCCTACAGCGTTTTGGCTGGCATCGGCTTGTATTTCAACTGGCTGACTTACATCGTAGTACTGAAGGACCGGGGCCGAAATACATGCTTGCTTCAGCTTCTTGAAGGACAGCTCCTGAGCTGACTGCCAGGAGAACTCCACGTCCGCCTTGCAGAGATCACGGAGAGGCTTGCTTGTGTCACTTAGGTTGGGAATAAACTTCCCTAAATACTGAACGAATCCAAGGAAACGCTTGACGCCTTGTTTGTCTGTTGGACGTGGCATTTTCTCAACTGCCTTCGTCTTGAATGGATCTGGTAGCACTCCTTCTGCAGTAAGCAGGTGGCCTACATAAGGGACTGAGGTTTGCCGGATGAGGCATTTTCGGAAGTTTAGTTGCAGGTTATAACTTGTAGCTCGTTGCATAACTCGCTTCAGTACACAGTCGTGGTGGGTGATGTCACGACCAGCAACTAAAATGTCATCCATTACCGCTGTTGCCCATTCTATCCCTTCTAGCATCTGGTCCATGATTCGCTGGAATATCTCCGGCGAGCACCTCAATCCATAAGGGAGACGCAGCCAGCGGTATCTCCCTACAGGTGTATTGAACGTGGTCAAGAATGAAGAAGGCTCGTCAAGGCGAATTTGCATGAACCCACTGCGGGCGTCAAGCACAGAAAATACTTTGGCTCCAGGGATTTGAGCTAAAACTTCCTGAACAGTTCTCATTGGGTAGTGCTCACGTTTTGTGCACTTGTTTAAGTCTTTGGGGTCTATACAGATGCGGACTTTGCCGTTGCGAAGAGCTACTACCATGGAACTCACCCACTCAGTCGGTCGTTCTACCTTCGCGATGTGACCTTCGGTGACCATCTCTTGTAGCTTGTCAACTATTTGCTCTCTCAATGCTGCAGGCTGTCTGCGAGGAGCGTGAACTACTCCCTGTGACCCTTCTACAAGCTTGATCCGATAAGTTCCGGGAAGAGTTCCAGTTGTCTTGGCAACTTCTGGAAACTCAGAGATTACTGCTTCCTGAGACACATTGACTAGAGGCTGAACAAGAGACAACTTATCGAGCTTGACAATGAGGCCTAGGGCTTCCGAGGTAGCGCCTGACATTACATTCTCCTGATCGAGGTCAATGACCTCAAAACTGGCTCTAACGGTCTTGTTTTTGTGAGAAACTCGGGACTGAGTTCTGACATCGAAGAAACTGTACGGAATTGTTTTTTGTGAGAGAGAGGGAGTGTCACGGTACCGACAGGATGGATAGTATGGTTCGAGTATGTTTTAAGAACTTTATGCGACGATTGTAGATCGCCTGCGAGGTGCTGGACTAACTGGTAGTCGTTGAGTGTTAGTGTGTTGCACCTTGCACCCGTGTCAATCCGGAACCGAGTCGGCTGACCCAGCAACGTGACGGTCTGTGCCCACTTGTCATGAGTAGCCGTATTGATGCTTGGTTGTAGAGCGGAGATCCTTAAAATTTCAGATTCCTTGACGAGTTCTTGAGGAAGATCTACATGATCTAGACTGGTCTCCTCATCAAGGGACTTTAGGTCGCGGTCTCTTCCGACACGCCGCAAACCAGTGACCAGGCTTCTTGCAGTAGGAGCAGCTAGAATTAATTGCTGGACACTTGGCTTGCCTGTGCACTGACTGGCCACATTTGCTGCAGGGACCGTCATTCCGAAACCGATTCTCAGCTTTGAACAGCTCGGTGGCTTGTGTATGCCTATCAGGCTTGCTCTTACAACGTTGAGTCTGGTGCTGAGTTCGTTCGTTTTCAGATCTGCGGGCTGAGATGAGAGCATCTTCATCTCGGACTATTCTCATATGTTTCTGCGAGAGCTCTAGCTGTTGGCCAATTTCTATAGCTTTAGCTAGTGAGAGCTCCTCACCCCTATCGAGTAATTTCTCTTGGACCCTCTTATCATGGCTGCCATCAATGATGCAATCGACGATTATGTCGTCTGGGTCTTGGTAATCGCAATCCATGAGAATTATCCTCAGATCTTTTATGAAATGATCAAAAGACTCACCACTCCGCTGGCGCCTTTGTTTCAGTCGGTGTCTGGCAACTCTTTTGTTCTTTCTGGGCTGCACATAGTTCTGGAATTTGTTCAGCACTTCCTGCGGGTCATCTTTCTCTCCTTCCTCCCAAGATAGAGTTTGGTAGATTTGACGACCTTGTTCGCCGATCCACGTTCCGAGCCATCCTGCTTGACGAGGCTTCGTTATGTCTGCGAGCGGCCCTGACAAGACAAAACTGACGTGATTTCTGAACCGGCAAAACTCCTGGTAGAGATCCAGACTCTCCCAGTCGATCGAGGGATGATCAAAGTTCGGAGATGCCATATTTATGGAGACGAATGGCGGCTTATGGCGTGAATATCAACGAACTTCTGACACCATGTAACGAACTCAAGCAGACTCCATCGTGCCGGAAGCGGAAAGCGCGTTTATTGACGCGGTGATGATTCACTCGTGTCTGACGAATAAGCGCGTCCGATAAACCACAACAACAATGCAAATACAAGTCAGAATAATATGTTACACTTCCGTTGTTGTGGTTTTCATCCACGTGAAACATTTCTGGTTCTATGTATTATTATTATTGTTGTTTGTGGGAAATAGCCATTATTATTGTCAAAAGGTAAAAGGTTAATGTTAAATGAAACAGGAACTGGCCAACGACGAAGCGGAAGGAGAAGGAAAATAAGGGGGAGCGAAGTGAAGTCGGACAAGAAGCTGGTTGCTTTGCGGTCTGGAACGAACGTTGTCGAGCAAGAGTTATGAGTGAACTTTGGGTTTCCTGGGAAAAGGGATTCCTGCGATAGAGTTGTTATCGCTGTGGCTGATCAACCTGCGTGTCAGGTTTGGCGTTGGATTCCGAGGAATCATCGTCGTGTCACTACGTCTCAAGTATGAGCCGTCCGCCATTTTGACTCACGCTCTTTGCTCATCACGAAAGGTCTTTGCTTCGCGTCAGCCGTTTTCACCATTCCGACGTCTATCTGGGATGTGTGTGTGCAACGTGGATTTTGAAGGCAAACCTGAGGTTCGCCGATTTGAAGCTGTAAAACATCCATACCAGAGGGTGTGATTTCCCAGTCGCTTGGAGGGGGCCTTTGGATTTCCCATTCGCCTTGAGTTCGCCTCTCCGCTGCTTTGGGCCGCGTGACTCTTTGCGCCGCCTTGGCCGCGTACGCTTTTGTGCAGTTTTGGCGGCGTGATTGGGTCTGTCATCTGCACAGGATTCTGGTTTCTATTCGACATCTTTTTGATGATCGCTGGAGGGGATCAACTTGAGCTCGAAGGCGGGAATATAGAGACATTGGGGAATGTTCTTTTTCACTCACTGGAAGCACAGTGAGTTACCTTATAGTAGTTGATGGTACCATCATAAGATATATGCTGATTGTACTTTTGATTGCTACCATTGTTGTACTGTTATTCTTGTGTGATTTTTAATACAATATTTGTTTGTTAGTAACAATTGGTGTGGTTTCACCATTGAATTTTGACACAGAATAACATATTTTTCTGCCGTGACTCCTCTCGGGGCTCGGAGGTACATCGTGACCAGGAAGTCGGGGAGGAGTACGTAACAGAAATTGGGGTCTTCATCTGGGATAAAATTCCCTAAATTTCGTCCGGGAAAGAATTCCCTAACATTCCCAAAATTCCCAAATTTGGAATTTTTTCTAACATTCCCAAATTTTTCAAAAAATGTGAAAATTTTTGTGTGAAGGTTAACAGGTGTTAACTGATAGTCACCATGGTGTTTAACGCAGGAAAGTTTGCGGCGTCCCCTAGTGAGGCACAGTTCCATGCATTTAAAAAATATCGGAACTCTTGATATTGGCCAGACATTTTAACTTGGAGGTCCGAGTTAATATGAAGAAAGCAGAGATGCAGACATTGGTGATAGAATTTCTGGTGGGACAGGGCACATGGACAGAGGTAGCCTTGGATTGGTTACCCGAGGAACAAGAAAATGTTGGGCTCCAGAAAGGAAAGCAGAAAAGGAAAGAGCAGAACAGGAACGAGAACTCGAGGAAAGAAGAGAAGAACAGGAACGAGAACTCGAGGAGAGAAGAGCAGAGGAAAGGAGAGCTGAAGAAGAAAAAAGAGCAGAGGAAAGGAGAGCCGAAGGGGCGTTAAAGGAACGTGACATGGAGCTTCAGAGGGAAATTAAACTCAAGGAGCTGGAATTAATGGGAGCACGGGGAGAAGTCGTGTCCATGCCGGCTAGTTCGACAACTAGTCAGAACACCTGGGATGTTGGTAGGCATGTGAGGCTGGTTCCACCCTTCAATGAAAAGGAGGTAGCCAAGTTTGTTTTACACTTTGAGAAAGTGGCTCAAATGCTAAAATGGCCTGTGGAGTCCTGGACCATGTTGGTGTAAAGTGTTCTGGTGGGTGAAGCTCAAGATATATTTTCGGCTTTACCGATTGACCAATGTGCAGATTATGAGATAGTGAAGAAAACCATTCTCAAAGCCTATGAATTGGTCCCTGAAGCTTACCGGCAAAAATTCCGGAAGACCAGGAAGAGGGAGAGTGAGACCAATGTGGAGTTTGCCAGAATGAAGGAAACCATGTTTGATCGGTGGTGTGATTCGAAAGGGGTTGGGAAAGATTTCAAACTGTTGCGACAATTGATTTTGGTGGAGGAATTCAAACAGTGTGTCCACGAGGACATTAAAGTACATCTGGATGAAAGGAAAGTGCCAGAGTTGTATGAGGCAGCAACCGTGGTAGATGACTTTGCCTTGACACACAGGATGGGGTTCCACAAACCTAACTTCCCGCCTAGAGTTATCCAAGGGAGTTATGGTAAATCAGGGGCGGAGAACAAATATTCTTGGAGGCGGCCTAGAGATGACTTTGAGGACAGATCTGATACCGCGACTTTTAGGGATCAGAAGACTACAGTTCCAAGACAGACTTATCTTCCGGGGGGCTCGAGGCAGACCACGACTTTTTCCTCCGGGCCTACTTGTGCTTTTTGCAAGAAACCTGGGCATTTGATGTCCCATTGTTACGCCCTGAAAAGGAAAAATCAGGAGCGGAGTCAGACTAGTACAACTCCGAATGCATTGGCAAATGCGAGAAATCGTCCTTGGAGGACAGTGCCGTGTGAAGGTTCCCATGCCAAAGTTACGGCATCACAGAACGACCTTGTTCAAGAGGATTACAAACCTTTTATTACAGAGGGGTTTGTGTCACTGGATGGAGACTTGACCAATCAGAGACCTGTTAGGGTATTGAGGGACACAGGAGCACATCAATCTTTGATGCTTGAAGGCATTTTGCCATTGTCAGAGAAGACGGCAACTGGTGTTTGTGTTCTTTTACAGGGAGATGGTGGCTATATTAAAGCTCCACTTCATGTCATCCATTTAAAGTCAGATTTGGTGTCAGGACCGGTCACCGTAGGTTTACAAGCCACTCTGCCTGTAGAGGGAATCTCTTTTATTATCGGGAATGATTTGGCCGGTGGTCGAGTTTCTGGTAATCCATTGTTGGTTGAAAAGCCCAGAATGGAAAATAACACCGCACAGTTAGAGCAGGAGATTCCGGGTATCTTTCCATCTTTTGCAGTGACTCGTGCTATGGGTAGGAAGCGCTCTGTAGAGAAGGAGAAGGAAGGCGATGTGGATTTGGGTTCCTTTTTTTTTTTTGTTTTTTTTTGTATACAAGATCGAGGCTCGTGAAAGAGCGAACATTAATCACACAGAAAGACAAACCGACACATAAAACATATAACATCGGGAGCGGTAGACAAGATGGGGAGAGAGGGGGAAGGACACAAACACAACATTTGAGAGCAGGGACCGAGAGACATGGAGACATCGAGAGATCTGTGGGAGGGAGAGGGCTTTGTGGGGGGGGGGGGGGGAGGGGGCATGGGAAGGTGGGGGTGGGAGAGGTATAAAACATATGGACACTGCCAGGACTTCCAGGAAAGAAGTTGGAATTTCAAACAAGGTGGATCTTGGGTGAATTAGTGGGGGTAGAAAAGATCAAGGTTTTGGATGGGGGAAGATAAGAGATGGTGGTGAACAGCTGTTTTAAAGACCTGGAGGGAGGAGTGGGATTGAAGGGAGTGTGGGAGTTTGTTCCAGAGGCGGGAGAAAAGAGGAATGAAAGAGTGAAGGTGAGCAGAGAGCCGAGATTTCGGCAGTTTAACCATCAGAGGGTTGCTGGCAGATCTTGTGCGACCTGTAGGAATATTTGGGGGACAGAGTACAGAGAGAGCTGGGGGAGCAAGGCCGGAGAGGAGTCGGTAGAAGACAGAAAGACCACCTACCTGCCTGCGATGAGTGAGTGAAAGGCCCTCAGAGATAGCTTCATCACGGGAGATTCCAATCATTCTGAAAGCTTTGGTTTCAACAGCGTGAAGCCGAGCTAGGTGTGAGGCAGGAGCACCGGCCCATAGGGGAGAACAGTATTCCATTGAGCTGCGGATGAAAGCCTTGTATGTGGTGAGTAGCTCAGGTGTGCCTAGGAAGGACTTCGCACGACGGAGGATGCCCAGTCGGGGACTGGCTTTGGAGGCCAGCTTGGAAATGTGGTTTTCCCAAGAAAGATCATGGCAGATAGTGAGATCCAAAAGCTTGAGCGACAGAACTTCTTGGAGAGGATTGTTGAGAAAGTAGATGGGAGGGTTGTTCAGTCGATCTTTTCGGAGAGACATAGTAAGAGTGTGAGATTTGTCAGGATTGAAAGACATGTTCCACTTGTTTGACCAGTCTGTGATTTTGTCCAGGACTTCAGAGAGTGAGGAGGCTGCAGATTGCCGATCTGAGGGAAGAGGAATGGAGCGGCAGAGGCTGGAGTCATCAGCAAAGAGATAGAGAGGATTTTCCAGAGAGTCGGAGAGATCATTGATAAAGACCAGAAAAAGCACAGGGCCCAGAACACTGCCTTGGTGAACTCCAGCCTGAACAGGAAGGGGAGATGAGAGAAATCCATTCAGGGCCACACGTTGACTACGACCAGAGAGGAAGTCCGCAAGCCATGCATGGAGATTTCCATGGATACTATAGGAGGAGAGTTTGGTGAGCAGAGCTGGGTGCCAGACCGTATCGAAGGCATGTGATATGTCAAGGGAGACAGCTCTGATTTCCTGTTTGGCATTGAGGACCTCCATCCATTGTTGAGACAGCAGAAGCAGCATGTCCAGAGTAGAGTGACCTGGTCTGAAACCAAATTGATGATCAGAGATCAAGCCATTGGAGAAGAGGAAAGATTTCATATCTGAAGCAATGATGGATTCCATGACTTTGCTGATAATTGGGAGCAGGCTGATTGGTCTGTAGTTCCAAGGATCTGTTTTTGCACCTTTTTGTGTAAAGCGGTAATGTTTGCTGATTTCCAGGATGCTGACAGATGACCTTGAGCAAAAGATAGGGTGAAAAGAACAGAGAGAGGGTGAGATAGAGCGGCAGAGCAGGATTTTAGGACCCGTGGGCTGATGCCGTCTGGTCCAGTTGCAGAATCAGAGTCAAGGTTAGACAAAAATTCCTCCACCTTGTCAGGAGAGAAGGACACAGAGTCCAGGAGCAGTTGGGTTCGACTGGGAAAGGTGGGAACAGAGAGAGATGGGTTTGGGACTAAAAAATTTGAGGCAAATACAGAGTTGAGGCATTCGGCTTTGTCACGTGCGATGTCAACTGTGTGGCCATTTGAGGTAAGGGAGGGGATGGAGGGGGAACAAACACCGGAAACAGATTTGACCAGACACCACCAGGATTTGGAGGAAGGAGACAGGTTTGAGAGTTCATTCTTGAGTGTGGAGAGATAGTGCTTCCTGGCACTCCTGAGGGTAGACACACACTTGTGCCGAGCATGGTGGAAGGAACTGAGATTGCCTTCAGTTGGATTAGCCTTCCAAGAGGAAAAGGCAAGTTGTTTCAGGGCAACTGCCTCACCACAAGATTCAGTGTACCATGGATGGGAGGAAGGGTAAGACAACTGAAGACGAGATGGGATAAATCTGTGCATGAGAGAGAGCAGTTTGCTTTGGAAGAATTCCCAGGAAGAATTGATGTCAGAGGCAGTGGAGATGGGAGACCAATCCAGACGATTGATGGCTGCTTGAAGACCGTCCCAGTCGGCCTGAGTGAAATGCCAGACTCGTCGGCGCTGAGGAGGCTCTCTGAGAATGGCCAGAGAGATGTCCACTTTGACAAGCACATGATCAGAAGAACCGATTGGAGCAGAAGAAGAGCAGCAGACATTAGCAGGGAAGTTTGTCATAACCAAGTCTAGAAGAGAAGATACTCCATTGGCTGGGATCCGGGTCGGGAAATTGACAGATTGTGTCAATCCCAGTGAGTCACAGAAGTCCTTTGCTGAGGTGCCATGACTGGTGAGAGAGGAACCCACACCC
>NW_027620147.1:0-15261 GCF_964187855.1 Myxine glutinosa
TTAGTGTTGAATAACCACTTTTAGCACTTGTGTTGGTGCAGGAAACCACTTTTGCACTTGTATTAGTGTGGAAAAACCACTTTTCGCGCTTGTGTTAGTGTTGAAAAACCACTTTTCGCACTTGTGTTAGTGTTGAAAAACCACTTTTCGCACTTGTGTTAGTGTTGAAAAACCACTTTTCGCACTTGTGTTGGTGCAGGAAACCACTTTTGCACTTGTATTAGTGTGGAAAAAACACTTTTTGCACTTGTGATAGTGTTGAAAAACCACTTTTCGCACTTGTGTTAGTGTTGAAAAACCACTTTTCGCACTTGTGTTGGTGCAGGAAACCACTTTTGCACTTGTATTAGTGTGGAAAAAACACTTTTTGCACTTGTGATAGTGTTGAAAAACCACTTTTCGCAGTTTTGTTAGTGTTGAAAAACCACTTTTCGCACTTGTGTTAGTGTTGAAAAACCACTTTTCGCACTTGTGTTGGTGCAGGAAACCACTTTTGCCCTTGTTTTAGTGTGGAAAAAACACTTTTTGCACTTGTGATAGTGTTGAAAAACCACTTTTCGCACTTGTGTTAGTGTTGAAAAACCACTTTTCGCACTTGTGTTGGTGCAGAAAACCACTTTTGCACTTGTATTAGTGTGGAAAAACCACTTTTCGCACTTGTGTTAGTGTTGAAAACCCACTTTTCGCACTTGTGTTAGTGTTGAAAAACCACTTTTCGCACTTCTGTTAGTGTTGAAAAACCACTTTTCGCACTTGTGTTAGTGTTGAAAAACCACTTTTCGCACTTGTGTTGGTGCAGGAAACCACTTTTGCACTTGTATTAGTGTGGAAAAAACACTTTTTGCACTTGTGATAGTGTTGAAAAACCACTTTTCGCACTTGTGTTAGTGTTGAAAAATCACTTTTCGCACTTGTGTTGGTGCAGGAAACCACTTTTGCACTTGTATTAGTGTGGAAAAACCACTTTTCGCACTTGTGTTAGTGTTGAAAAACCACCTTTCGCACTTGTGTTGGTGCAGGAAACCACTTTTGCACTTGTATTAGTGTGGAAAAAACACTTTTTGCACTTGTGATAGTGTTGAAAAACCACTTTTCGCACTTGTGTTAGTGTTGAAAAACCACTTTTCGCACTTGTGTTAGTGTTGAAAAACCACTTTTTGCCCTTGTATTCGTGTGGAAAAACCACTTTTCGCACTTGTGTTAGTGTTGAAAAACCACTTTTCGCACTTGTGTTGGTGCAGGAAACCACTTTTGCACTTGTATTAGTGTGGAAAAAACACTTTTTGCACTTGTGATAGTGTTGAAAAACCACTTTTCGCACTTGTGTAGGTGCAGTAAACCACTTTTGCACTTGAATTAGTGTTGAAAAAACACTTTTTGCACTTGTGATAGTGTTGAAAAAACACTTTTTGCACTTGTGTTAGTGTTGAAAAACCACTTTTCGCACTTGTGTTAGTGTTGAAAAAACACTTTTCGCACTTGTGTTGGTGCAGGAAACCACTTTTGCACTTGTATTAGTGTGGAAAAAACACTTTTTGCACTTGTGATAGTGTTGAAAAACCACTTTTCGCACTTGTGTAGGTGCAGTAAACCACTTTTGCACTTGTATTAGTGTTGAAAAAACACTTTTTGCACTTGTGTTAGTGTTGAAAAACCACTTTTTGCACTTGTGTTAGTGTTGAAAAACCACTTTTCGCACTTGTGTTAGTGTTGAAAAAACACTTTTCGCACTTGTGTTGGTGCAGGAAACCACTTTTGCACTTGTTTTAGTGTGGAAAAAACACTTTTTGCACTTGTGATAGTGTTGAAAAACCACTTTTCGCACTTGTGTTAGTGTTGAAAAACCACTTTCGCACTTGTGTTGGTGCAGGAAACCACTTTTGCACTTGTATTAGTGTGGAAAAAACACTTTTTGCACTTGTGATAGTGTTGAAAAACCACTTTTCGCACTTGTGTTAGTGTTGAAAAACCACTTTTCGCACTTGTGTTGGTGCAGAAAACCACTTTTGCACTTGTATTAGTGTGGAAAAACCACTTTTCGCACTTGTGTTAGTGTTGAAAACCCACTTTTCGCACTTGTGTTAGTGTTGAAAAACCACTTTTCGCACTTGTGTTAGTGTTGAAAAACCACTTTTCGCACTTGTGTTAGTGTTGAAAAACCACTTTTCGCACTTGTGTTGGTGCAGGAAACCACTTTTGCACTTGTATTAGTGTGGAAAAAACACTTTTTGCACTTGTGATAGTGTTGAAAAACCACTTTTCGCACTTGTGTTAGTGTTGAAAAATCACTTTTCGCGCTTGTGTTGGTGCAGGAAACCACTTTTGCACTTGTATTAGTGTGGAAAAACCACTTTTCGCACTTGTGTTAGTGTTGAAAAACCACCTTTCGCACTTGTGTTGGTGCAGGAAACCACTTTTGCACTTGTATTAGTGTGGAAAAAACACTTTTTGCACTTGTGATAGTGTTGAAAAACCACTTTTCGCACTTGTGTTAGTGTTGAAAAACCACTTTTTGCACTTGTATTCGTGTGGAAAAACCACTTTTCGCACTTGTGTTAGTGTTGAAAAACCACTTTTCGCACTTGTGTTGGTGCAGGAAACCACTTTTGCACTTGTATTAGTGTGGAAAAAACACTTTTTGCACTTGTGATAGTGTTGAAAAACCACTTTTCGCACTTGTGTAGGTGCAGTAAACCACTTTTGCACTTGTATTAGTGTTGAAAAAACACTTTTTGCACTTGTGATAGTGTTGAAAAACCACTTTTTGCACTTGTGTTAGTGTTGAAAAACCACTTTTCACACTTGTGTTAGTGTTGAAAAAACACTTTTCGCACTTGTGTTGGTGCAGGAAACCACTTTTGCACTTGTATTAGTGTGGAAAAAACACTTTTTGCACTTGTGATAGTGTTGAAAAACCACTTTTCGCACTTGTGTAGGTGCAGTAAACCACTTTTGCACTTGTATTAGTGTTGAAAAAACACTTTTTGCACTTGTGTTAGTGTTGAAAAACCACTTTTTGCACTTGTGTTAGTGTTGAAAAACCACTTTTCGCACTTGTGTTAGTGTTGAAAAAACACTTTTCGCACTTGTGTTGGTGCAGGAAACCACTTTTGCACTTGTTTTAGTGTGGAAAAAACACTTTTTGCACTTGTGATAGTGTTGAAAAACCACTTTTCGCACTTGTGTTAGTGTTGAAAAACCACTTTTCGCACTTGTGTTGGTGCAGGAAACCACTTTTGCACTTGTATTAGTGTGGAAAAAACACTTTTTGCACTTGTGATAGTGTTGAAAAACCACTTTTCGCACTTGTGTTAGTGTTGAAAAACCACTTTTCGCACTTGTGTTGGTGCAGAAAACCACTTTTGCACTTGTATTAGTGTGGAAAAACCACTTTTCGCACTTGTGTTAGTGTTGAAAACCCACTTTTCGCACTTGTGTTAGTGTTGAAAAACCACTTTTCGCACTTGTGTTAGTGTTGAAAACCACTTTTCGCACTTGTGTTAGTGTTGAAAAACCACTTTTCGCACTTGTGTTGGTGCAGGAAACCACTTTTGCACTTGTATTAGTGTGGAAAAAACACTTTTTGCACTTGTGATAGTGTTGAAAAACCACTTTTCGCACTTGTGTTAGTGTTGAAAAATCACTTTTCGCACTTGTGTTGGTGCAGGAAACCACTTTTGCACTTGTATTAGTGTGGAAAAACCACTTTTCGCACTTGTGTTAGTGTTGAAAAACCACCTTTCGCACTTGTGTTGGTGCAGGAAACCACTTTTGCACTTGTATTAGTGTGGAAAAAACACTTTTTGCACTTGTGATAGTGTTGAAAAACCACTTTTCGCACTTGTGTTAGTGTTGAAAAACCACTTTTTGCACTTGTATTCGTGTGGAAAAACCACTTTTCGCACTTGTGTTAGTGTTGAAAAACCACTTTTCGCACTTGTGTTGGTGCAGGAAACCACTTTTGCACTTGTATTAGTGTGGAAAAAACACTTTTTGCACTTGTGATAGTGTTGAAAAACCACTTTTCGCACTTGTGTAGGTGCAGTAAACCACTTTTGCACTTGTATTTGTGTTGAAAAAACACTTTTTGCACTTGTGATAGTGTTGAAAAACCACTTTTCGCACTTGTGTTAGTGTTGAAAAACCACTTTTCGCACTTGTGTTGGTGCAGGAAACCACTTTTGCACTTGTATTCGTGTGGAAAACCACTTTTCGCACTTGTGTTAGTGTTGAAAAACCACTTTTAGCACTTGTGTTGGTGCAGGAAACCACTTTTGCACTTGTATTAGTGTGGAAAAACCACTTTTCGCGCTTGTGTTAGTGTTGAAAAACCACTTTTCGCACTTGTGTTAGTGTTGAAAAACCACTTTTCGCACTTGTGTTAGTGTTGAAAAACCACTTTTCGCACTTGTGTTGGTGCAGGAAACCACTTTTGCACTTGTATTAGTGTGGAAAAAACACTTTTTGCACTTGTGATAGTGTTGAAAAACCACTTTTCGCACTTGTGTTAGTGTTGAAAAACCACTTTTCGCACTTGTGTTGGTGCAGGAAACCACTTTTGCCCTTGTTTTAGTGTGGAAAAAACACTTTTTGCACTTGTGATAGTGTTGAAAAACCACTTTTCGCACTTGTGTTAGTGTTGAAAAACCACTTTTCGCACTTGTGTTGGTGCAGGAAACCACTTTTGCACTTGTATTAGTGTGGAAAAAACACTTTTTGCACTTGTGATAGTGTTGAAAAACCACTTTTCGCACTTGTGTTAGTGTTGAAAAACCACTTTTCGCACTTGTGTTGGTGCAGAAAACCACTTTTGCACTTGTATTAGTGTGGAAAAACCACTTTTCGCACTTGTGTTAGTGTTGAAAACCCACTTTTCGCACTTGTGTTAGTGTTGAAAAACCACTTTTCGCACTTGTGTTAGTGTTGAAAAACCACTTTTCGCACTTGTGTTAGTGTTGAAAAACCACTTTTCGCACTTGTGTTGGTGCAGGAAACCACTTTTGCACTTGTATTAGTGTGGAAAAAACACTTTTTGCACTTGTGATAGTGTTGAAAAACCACTTTTCGCACTTGTGTTAGTGTTGAAAAATCACTTTTCGCACTTGTGTTGGTGCAGGAAACCACTTTTGCACTTGTATTAGTGTGGAAAAACCACTTTTCACACTTGTGTTATTGTTGAAAAACCACCTTTCGCACTTGTGTTGGTGCAGGAAACCACTTTTGCACTTGTATTAGTGTGGAAAAAACACTTTTTGCACTTGTGATAGTGTTGAAAAACCACTTTTCGCACTTGTGTTAGTGTTGAAAAACCACTTTTCGCACTTGTGTTAGTGTTGAAAAACCACTTTTTGCACTTGTATTCGTGTGGAAAAACCACTTTTCGCACTTGTGTTGGTGTTGAAAAACCACTTTTCGCACTTGTGTTGGTGCAGGAAACCACTTTTGCACTTGTATTGGTGTGGAAAAAACACTTTTTGCACTTGTGATAGTGTTGAAAAACCACTTTTCGCACTTGTGTAGGTGCAGTAAACCACTTTTGCACTTGTATTAGTGTTGAAAAAACACTTTTTGCACTTGTGATAGTGTTGAAAAACCACTTTTTGCACTTGTGTTAGTGTTGAAAAACCACTTTTCGCACTTGTGTTGGTGCAGGAAACCACTTTTGCACTTGTATTCGTGTGGAAAACCACTTTTCGCACTTGTGCTAGTGTTGAAAAACCACTTTTCGCACTTGTGTTGGTGCAGGAAACCACTTTTGCACTTGTATTAGTGTGGAAAAACCACTTTTCGCACTTGTGTTAGTGTTGAAAAACCACTTTTCGCACTTGTGTTAGTGTTGAAAAACCACTTTTCGCACTTGTGTTAGTGTTGAAAAACCACTTTTCGCACTTGTGTTGGTGCAGGAAACCACTTTTGCACTTGTATTAGTGTGGAAAAAACACTTTTTGCACTTGTGATAGTGTTGAAAAACCACTTTTCGCAGTTGTGTTAGTGTTGAAAAACCACTTTTCGCACTTGTGTTAGTGTTGAAAAACCACTTTTCGCACTTGTGTTGGTGCAGGAAACCACTTTTGCCCTTGTATTAGTGTGGAAAAACCACTTTTTGCACTTGTGATAGTGTTGAAAAACCACTTTTCGCACTTGTGTTAGTGTTGAAAAACCACTTTTCGCACTTGTGTTAGTGTTGAAAAACCACTTTTCGCACTTGTGTTGGTGCAGGAAACCACTTTTGCACTTGTATTAGTGTGGAAAAACCACTTTTGCACTTGTATTAGTGTGGAAAAACCACTTTTCGCACTTGTGTTAGTGTTGAAATACCACTTTTCGCACTTGTGTTAGTGTTGAAAAACCACTTTGTGCACTTGTGTTAGTGTTGAAAAACCACTTTTCGCACTTGTGTTGGTGCAGGAAACCACTTTTGCACTTGTTTTAGTGTGGAAAAAACACTTTTTGCACTTGTGATAGTGTTGAAAAACCACTTTTCGCACTTGTGTTAGTGTGTGAAAAACCACTTTTCGCACTTGTGTTTGTGCAGGAAACCACTTTTGCACTTGTATTAGTGTGGAAAAAACACTTTTGGCACTTTTGATAGTGTTGAAAAACCACTTTTCGCACTTGTGTTAGAGTTGAAAAACCACTTTTCGCACTTGTGTTAGTGTTGAAAAACCACTTTTCGCACTTGTGTTGGTGCAGGAAACCACTTTTGCACTTGTATTAGTGTGGAAAACCACTTTTTGCACTTGTGATAGTGTTGAAAAACCACTTTTCGCACTTATGTTAGTGTTGAAAAACCACTTTTCGCACTTGTGTTAGTGTTGAAAAACCACTTTTCGCACTTGTGTTGGTGCAGGAAACCACTTTTGCACTTGTATTAGTGTGGAAAAAACACTTTTCGCACTTGTGTTAGTGTTGAAAAACCACTTTGCGCACTTGTGTTAGTGTTGAAAAACCACTTTGCGCACTTGTGTTAGTGTTGAAAAACCACTTTTCGCACTTGTGTTGGTGCAGGAAACCACTTTTGCACTTGTATTAGTGTGGAAAAAACACTTTTTGCACTTGTGATAGTGTTGAAAAACCACTTTTCGCACTTGTGTAGGTGCAGGAAACCACTTTTGCACTTGTATTAGTGTGGAAAAAACACTTTTCGCACTTGTGTTAGTGTTGAAAAACCACCTTTCGCACTTGTGTTAGTGTTGAAAAACCACTTTTCGCACTTGTGTTTTTTTTTTTGTTTTTTTTTGTTTTTTTTTGTATACAAGATCGAGGCTCGTGAAAGAGCGAACATTAATCACACAGAAAGACAAACCGACACATAAAACATATAACATAGGGAGCGGTAGACAAGATGGGGAGAGAGGGGGAAGGACACAAACACAACATTTGAGAGCAGGGACCAAGAGACATGGAGACATCGAGAGATCTGAGAGAGGGCGAGGGCTTTGGGGGGGGGGGCGTGGGAAGGGGGCAGTGGGAGAGGTATAAAACATATGGACACTGCCAGGACTTCCAGGAAAGAAGTTGGAATTTCAAACAAGGTGTATCTGGGGTGAATTAGCGGGGGTAGAAAAGATCAAGGTTTTGGATGGGGGAAGATAAGAGATGGTGGTGAACAGCTGTTTTAAAGACCTGGAGGGAGGAGTGGGATTGAAGGGAGTGAGGTAGTTTGTTCCAGAGGCGGGAGAAAAGAGGAATGAAAGAGTGAAGGTGAGCGGAGAGCCGAGATTTCGGCAGTTTAACCATCAGAGGGTTGCTGGCAGATCTTGTGCGACCTGTAGGAATATTTGGGGGACAGAGCACAGAGAGAGCTGGGGGTGCAAGGCCGGAGAGGAGTCGGTAGAAGACAGAAAGACCACCTACCTGCCTGCGGTGAGTGAGTGAAAGGCCCTCAGAGATAGCTTCATCGCGGGAGATTCCAATAATTCTGAAAGCTTTGGTTTCAACAGCGTGAAGCCGAGCTAGGTGTGAGGCAGGAGCACCGGCCCATAGGGGAGAACAGTATTCCATTGAGCTGCGGATGAAAGCCTTGTATGTGGTGAGGAGCTCAGGTGTGCCGAGGAAGGACTTCGCACGACGGAGGATGCCCAGTCGGCGACTGGCTTTGGAGGCCAGCTTGGAAATGTGGTTTTCCCAAGAAAGATCATGGCAGATAGTGAGACCCAAAATCTTGAGCGACAGAACTTCTTGGAGAGGATTGTTGAGAAAGTAGATGGGAGGGTTGTCCAGTCGATCTTTTCGGAGAGACATAGTAAGAGTGTGAGATTTGTCAGGATTGAAAGACATGTTCCACTTGTTTGACCAGTCTGTGATTTTGTCCAGGTCTTCAGAGAGTGAGGAGGCAGCAGACTGCCGATCTGAGGGAAGAGGAATGGAGCGGCAGAGAGTGGAGTCATCAGCAAAGAGATAGAGAGGATTTTCGAGAGAGTCAGAGAGATCATTGATGAAGACCAGAAAAAGCACGGGGCCCAGAACACTGCCTTGGGGAACTCCAGCCTGAACAGGAAGAGGAGATGAGAGAAACCCATTCAGGGCCACACGTTGACGACGACTAGAGAGGAAGTCCGCCAGCCATGCGTGGAGATTTCCATGGATACCAAAGGAGGAGAGTTTGGTGAGCAGAGCGGGGTGCCAGACCGTGTCGAAGGCACGTGATATGTCGAGGGAGACAGCTCTAATTTCCTGTTTGGCATTGAGGACCTCCATCCATTGTTGAGACAGCAGAAGCAGCATGTCCAGAGTAGAGTGACCTGGTCTGAAACCAAATTGATGATCAGAGATCAAGCCATTGGAGAAGAGGAAAGATTTCATATCAGAAGCAATGATGGATTCCATGACTTTGCTGATAATTGGGAGAAGGCTGATTGGTCTGTAGTTGCTAGGATCTGTTTTTGCACCTTTTTTGTGCAAAGCGGTGATGTTGGCTGATTTCCAAGCAGATGGCAGTTGACCTTGAGCAAAAGAGAGGGTGAAGAGAACAGAGAGAGGGTGAGATAGAGCAGCAGAGCAGGATTTTAGGACCCGTGGACTGATGCCGTCGGGTCCAGTTGCAGAATCAGAGTCGAGGGTTGACAGAAACTTTTCCACCTTGTCAGGAGGAAAGGACACGGAGTCCAGGAGCAGCAGGGTACGACTGGGTATGGTGGGTACAGAGAGGGATGGGTTTGGGACACAAGATTTAGAGGCAAACACAGAGTTGAGGCATTCAGCTTTTTCACGTGCGGAGTCAGCTGTGCAGCCGTTTGAGGTAAGGGAGGGGATGGAGGGGGAACAAACACCAGAAACGGATTTGACCAGACGCCACCAGGATTTGGAAGAGGGAGACAGATAAGAGAGTTCGGTCTTGAGAACGGAGAGATATTGTTTCCTGGGTCTCCTGAGGGTGGACACACACTTGTTTCGGGCTTTGTGAAAGGAAATGAGATTTCCTTCCGTTGGATTTGCTTTCCAGGAGACGAAGGCAAGTTGTTTCTGGGCAACAGCCTCACCACAAGATTCCGTGTACCATGGACGGGAGGAAGGGTATGACAACTGAAGACGAGATGGGATAAATCTGTGCATGAGAGAGAGCAATTTACTTTGGAAGAATTCCCAGGATGAGTTGATGTCAGAGGTGGTAGAGATGGGACACCAGTCCAGATGATTGATGGCTGCTTGAAGACCGTGCCAGTTGGCCTGAGTGAAATGCCAGACTCGTCGACGCTGAGCAGGTTCCCTGAGGATGGTCAGAGAGATGTCCACTTTAACAAGGACATGATCAGATGATCCGATCGGAGCAGAAGAAGAGCAGCAGACATTTTCAGGGAAGTTAGTCATAACCAAGTCCAGAAGAGAAGATGTTCCGTTGACTGAGATCCGGGTCGGGAAATTGACAGATTGTGTCAGTCCCAGTGAGTCGCAGAAGTCCTTTGCTGAGGAGCCATGGCTGGTGAGAGAGGTACCCACACCCAGCCAACTGGCATGATGACAGTTGAAATCACCACATATGAGGAAGAGAGAGTTGGGATGAGTAGATAGAAGTTGGTCCATATCATCAGACAGCGAGATGTAGATGGAGTCATCACTGTTTGGTGGACGGTACAACACACATATGAACAAGAGGTGGGAGCGAAGGGGAAGCCGTAGCCAGAGGTATTCCTGGGGGTGAGGTGGAGAGAGTGCAGTGCAGGGCGAGTGAGGAAGAGAGTTTTTGATAAAGATAGCAACCCCGCCTCCAGGACGAGGCTCAGGTCTATCATACCGGAGGAGGGAGTAGCCCGGGAGAGATACTATGGAATCAGAGACATCATAAAGGAGGAAAGTTTCTGTTAAGCAGATCACGTCTGGTTTGACAGAAGCAACCTGTATGGAGAGATCAGTTAAGTTTGAACGAAGGCCCCGGATGTTTGAGGTCCATACCGTTAATGAAGAGGAAGGGGGAGCATCAGATACAGAACAGGGGGGAGGAGGGGTAGGGTAAGATGTGGAAGAGGTGGAAGAGGTAGGGAGAGCTGTTGAAGGTGTGTCAGAGATTTCAGAATAGCTCGGAGAAAGGGAAGGATGGGGCGGACAAAAGGTTTGATGGTGATTGGGTGAGCCACAATGAGGTGTTATTTGAGGAGGGGGAAGAGCGAGGCAGAAGGTTGGGGGAGATGGAGGTGAGAGTTTGAAGGGGGAAGAAGCGGGGAGGACGCTTTGAGGAGGGGGAGTGAGAGGGGGGAAATTGAGAAGCAATGAGGGTGGGGAGATTTGAAGGGGAGGGGTGAGGGGGGAGTTTGGGAGGGAAGGGACAAGGGGAGGGATTTGAAAGGGATGGGATATGGGGGAGATTTGGAGGGGAGGGGTGAGGCAGGATTCTAGGAGGGGAGGGGCGAGGGGGCGTCTTGGCGGGGAGGGGTGAGGGGGTAGTTTAGGAGGGAGGGGGCAAGGGGGGAGATTTGAAAGGGATGGGTGATGGGGAAGATTTGGAGGGGAGGGGTGATGGGGAATATTTGGAGGGGAGGGGTTATGGGGAAGATTTGGAGGGGAGGGGTGAGATTGGATTTTTGAAAGTGTACGATTTATGGGAAACGAACATTTATTGCAAAATGAGTTTCTTGTGACCTTCGAGTTAAAAATACGTTTAAGGACGCTGGATGGAGGATGGAGTGCAGGAGAGTTTAGGGAATGTAGAAAAAAGGCACTATAGGAGATGGATTTTTTTTTTGGGATGAATTGATTTGGTGAGCAAGTCGAAAGCAGCCTTTTAAAGAAGAAGAAGAAAAAGGTGTTATAAAATATGACGGAATACATAACTTGAGGGGAAAGTGTAAACATTGAAGGTTAATGAGTGAAAACTATCTGGGGAAATGGGGGAGAAACACGTGGTCGAAGAACGAACGAACGAATAAGAATGAATAAACGAATGAGAACAGAGAAAGAAATGTTTTTTTTTTTTTTTTTTTGTTTTTTTTTTGAGTTGAGATTTACACAAGGAAGTAGGCTATGGGTGAAAAGACTGGGAATACAGAGAACGAAAGTTATTGGATCACAAACGACGGACCACTGAGAGAAAAACAAAGCCTCAAGGTTGTACAGTGCACACTGTACAAGGCCTTGCTCGCGACACGGCAAACAGACGATCAATTTATGAAAGATAAACACCGAGAAACAACCAAAGTTGCACACAATAACTTCACACACCGAAAGATAAATACAGTTTCGACAAAATACAATTGTGAACAGACTTAACTTCGAAAAACGTGGAGACCGTGTGGAGCTTCGAAAATCCCTACCGCCGTCTCCAAGATCTCGCGAGATCTCCAATCTCGTGTTGGTGCAGGAAACCACTTTTGCACTTGTATTAGTGTGGAAAACCACTTTTTGCACTTGTGATAGTGTTGAAAAACCACTTTTCGCACTTATGTTAGTGTTGAAAAACCACTTTTCGCACTTGTGTTAGTGTTGAAAAACCACTTTTCGCACTTGTGTTGGTGCAGGAAACCACATTTGCACTTGTATTAGTGTGGAAAAAACACTTTTCGCACTTGTGTTAGTGTTGAAAAACCACCTTTCGCACTTGTGTTAGTGTTGAAAAACCACTTTTCGCACTTGTGTTGGTGCAGGAAACCACTTTTGCACTTGTATTAGTGTGGAAAACCACTTTTTGCACTTGTGATAGTGTTGAAAAACCACTTTTCGCACTTATGTTAGTGTTGAAAAACCACTTTTCGCACTTGTGTTAGTGTTGAAAAACCACTTTTCGCACTTGTGTTGGTGCAGGAAACCACTTTTGCACTTGTATTAGTGTGGAAAAAACACTTTTCGCACTTGTGTTAGTGTTGAAAAACCACTTTTTGCACTTGTGTAGGTGCAGGAAACCACTTTTGCACTTGTATTAGTGTGGAAAAAACACTTTTTGCACTTGTGATAGTGTTGAAAAACCACTTTTCGCACTTGTGTTGGTGCAGGAAACCACTTTTGCACTTGTATTCGTGTGGAAAAACCACTTTTCGCACTTGTGTTAGTGTTGAAAAACCACTTTTTGCACTTGTGTTGGTGCAGGAAACCACTTTTGCACTTGTATTAGTGTGGAAAAACCACTTCTCGCACTTGTGTTAGTGTTGAAAAACCACTTTTTGCACTTGTGTTAGTGTTGAAAAACCACTTTTCGCACTTGTGTTAGTGTTGAAAAAACACTTTTCGCACTTGTGTTGGTGCAGGAAACCACTTTTGCACTTGTTTTAGTGTGGAAAAAACACTTTTTGCACTTGTGATAGTGTTGAAAAACCACTTTTCGCACTTGTGTTAGTGTTGAAAAACCACTTTTCGCACTTGTGTTGGTGCAGGAAACCACTTTTGCACTTGTATTAGTGTGGAAAAAACACTTTTTGCACTTGTGATAGTGTTGAAAAACCACTTTTCGCACTTGTGTTAGTGTTGAAAAACCACTTTTCGCACTTGTGTTGGTGCAGAAAACCACTTTTGCACTTGTATTAGTGTGGAAAAACCACTTTTCGCACTTGTGTTAGTGTTGAAAACCCACTTTTCGCACTTGTGTTAGTGTTGAAAAACCACTTTTCGCACTTGTGTTAGTGTTGAAAAACCACTTTTCGCACTTGTGTTAGTGTTGAAAAACCACTTTTCGCACTTGTGTTGGTGCAGGAAACCACTTTTGCACTTGTATTAGTGTGGAAAAAACACTTTTTGCACTTGTGATAGTGTTGAAAAACCACTTTTCGCACTTGTGTTAGTGTTGAAAAATCACTTTTCGCACTTGTGTTGGTGCAGGAAACCACTTTTGCACTTGTATTAGTGTGGAAAAACCACTTTTCGCACTTGTGTTAGTGTTGAAAAACCACCTTTCGCACTTGTATTGGTGCAGGAAACCACTTTTGCACTTGTATTAGTGTGGAAAAAACACTTTTTGCACTTGTGATAGTGTTGAAAACCACTTTTCGCACTTGTGTTAGTGTTGAAAAACCACTTTTCGCACTTGTGTTAGTGTTGATAAACCACTTTTTGCACTTGTATTCGTGTGGAAAAACCACTTTTCGCACTTGTGTTAGTGTTGAAAAACCACTTTTCGCACTTGTATTGGTGCAGGAAACCACTTTTGCACTTGTATTAGTGTGGAAAAAACACTTTTTGCACTTGTGATAGTGTTGAAAAACCACTTTTCGCACTTGTGTAGGTGCAGTAAACCACTTTTGCACTTGTATTAGTGTTGAAAAAACACTTTTTGCACTTGTGATAGTGTTGAAAAACCACTTTTCGCACTTGTGTTAGTGTTGAAAAACCACTTTTCGCACTTGTGTTGGTGCAGGAAACCACTTTTGCACTTGTATTCGTGTGGAAAACCACTTTTTGCACTTGTGTTAGTGTTGAAAAAACCACTTTTAGCACTTGTGTTGGTGCAGGAAACCACTTTTGCACTTGTATTAGTGTGGAAAAACCACTTTTCGCGCTTGTGTTAGTGTTGAAAAACCACTTTTCGCACTTGTGTTAGTGTTGAAAAACCACTTTTCGCACTTGTGTTAGTGTTGAAAAACCACTTTTCGCACTTGTGTTGGTGCAGGAAACCACTTTTGCACTTGTATTAGTGTGGAAAAAACACTTTTTGCACTTGTGATAGTGTTGAAAAACCACTTTTCGCACTTGTGTTAGTGTTGAAAAACCACATTTCGCACTTGTGTTGGTGCAGGAAACCACTTTTGCACTTGTATTAGTGTGGAAAAAACACTTTTTGCACTTGTGATAGTGTTGAAAAACCACTTTTCGCAGTTTTGTTAGTGTTGAAAAACCACTTTTCGCACTTGTGTTAGTGTTGAAAAACCAATTTTCGCACTTGTGTTGGTGCAGGAAACCACTTTTGCCCTTGTTTTAGTGTGGAAAAAACACTTTTTGCACTTGTGATAGTGTTGAAAAACCACTTTTTGCACTTGTGTTAGTGTTGAAAAACCACTTTTCGCACTTGTGTTGGTGCAGGAAACCACTTTTGCACTTGTATTAGTGTGGAAAAAACACTTTTTGCACTTGTGATAGTGTTGAAAAACCACTTTTCGCACTTGTGTTAGTGTTGAAAAACCACTTTTCGCACTTGTGTTGGTGCAGAAAACCACTTTTGCACTTGTATTAGTGTGGAAAAACCACTTTTCGCACTTGTGTTAGTGTTGAAAACCCACTTTTCGCACTTGTGTTAGTGTTGAAAAACCACTTTTCGCACTTGTGTTAGTGTTGAAAAACCACTTTTCGCACTTGTGTTAGTGTTGAAAAACCACTTTTCGCACTTGTGTTGGTGCAGGAAACCACTTTTGCACTTGTATTAGTGTGGAAAAAACACTTTTTGCACTTGTGATAGTGTTGAAAAACCACTTTTCGCACTTGTGTTAGTGTTGAAAAATCACTTTTCGCACTTGTGTTGGTGCAGGAAACCACTTTTGCACTTGTATTAGTGTGGAAAAACACTTTTCACACTTGTGTTATTGTTGAAAAACCACCTTTCGCACTTGTGTTGGTGCAGGAAACCACTTTTGCACTTGTATTAGTGTGGAAAAAACACTTTTTGCACTTGTGATAGTGTTGAAAAACCACTTTTCGCACTTGTGTTAGTGTTGAAAAACCACTTTTCGCACTTGTGATAGTGTTGAAAAACCACTTTTTGCACTTGTATTCGTGTGGAAAAACCACTTTTCGCACTTGTGTTAGTGTTGAAAAACCACTTTTCGCACTTGTGTTGGTGCAGGAAACCACTTTTGCACTTGTATTAGTGTGGAAAAAACACTTTTTGCACTTGTGATAGTGTTGAAA
>NW_027620148.1:0-15000 GCF_964187855.1 Myxine glutinosa
AAACCACTTTTCGCACTTGTGTTGGTGCAGGAAACCACTTTTGCACTTGTATTAGTGTGGAAAAAACACTTTTTGCACTTGTGATAGTGTTGAAAAACCACTTTTCGCACTTGTGTTAGTGTTGAAAAACCACTTTTCGCACTTGTGTTAGTGTTGACAAACCACTTTTCGCACTTGTGTTGGTGCAGGAAAATCACTTTTGCACTTGTATTAGTGTGGAAAAAACACTTTTTGCATTTGTGATAGTGTTGAAAAACCACTTTTCGCACTTGTGTTAGTGTTGAAAAACCACTTTTCGCACTTGTGTTGGTGCAGGAAACCACTTTTGCACTTGTATTAGTGTGGAAAAAACACTTTTTGCACTTGTGATAGTGTTGAAAAACCACTTTTCGCACTTGTGTTAGTGTTGAAAAACCACTTTTCGCACTTGTGTTAGTCTTGACAAACCACTTTTCGCACTTGTGTTGGTGCAGGAAAATCACTTTTGCACTTGTATTAGTGTGGAAAAAACACTTTTTGCATTTGTGATAGTGTTGAAAAACCACTTTTTGCACTTGTGTTAGTGTTCAAAAACCACTTTTCGCACTTGTGTTGGTGCAGGAAACCACTTTTGCACTTGTATTGGTGTGGAAAAAACACTTTTCACACTTTTGTTAGTGTTGAAAACCCACTTTTCGCACTTGTGTTAGTGTTGAAAAACCACTTTTCGCACTTGTGTTGGTGCAGGAAACCACTTTTACACTTGTATTAGTGTGGAAAAAACACTTTTTGCACTTGTGATAGTGTTGAAAAAGCACTTTTCGCACTTGTGTTAGTGTTGAAAAACCACTTTTCGCACTTGTGTTGGTGCAGGAAATCACTTTTGCACTTGTACTAGTGTGGAAAAAACACTTTTTGCACTTGTGATAGTGTTGAAAAACCACTTTTCGCACTTGTGTTAGTGTTGAAAAACCACTTTTCGCACTTGTGTTGGTGCAGGAAACCACTTTTGCACTTGTATTGGTGTGGAAAAAACACTTTTCACACTTGTGTTAGTGTTGAAAACCCACTTTTCACACTTGTGTTAGTGTTGAAAAACCACTTTTCGCACTTGTGTTGGTGCAGGAAACCACTTTTACACTTGTATTAGTGTGGAAAAAACACTTTTTGCACTTGTGATAGTGTTGAAAAACCACTTTTCGCACTTGTGTTAGTGTTGAAAAACCACTTTTCGCACTTGTGTTGGTGAAGGAAACCACTTTTGCACTTGTATTAGTGTGGAAAAAAACACTTTTCGCACTTGTGATAGTGTTGAAGAACCACTTTTCGCACTTGTGTTAGTGTTGAAAAACCACTTTTCGCACTTGTGTTGGTGCAGGAAACCACTTTTGCACTTGTATTAGTGTGGAAAAAACACTTTTTGCACTTGTGATAGTGTTGAAAAACCACTTTTCGCACTTGTGTTAGTGTTGAAAAACCACTTTTCGCACTTGTGTTCGTGTTGAAAAACCACTTTTCGCACTTGTGTTGGTGCAGGAAACTACTTTTGCACTTGTATTAGTGTGGAAAAACCACTTTTCGCACTTGTGATAGTGTTGAAAAACCACTTTTCGCAGTTGTGTTAGTGTTCAAAAACCACTTTTCGCACTTGTGTTGGTGCAGGAAACCACTTTTGCACTTGTATTGGTGTGGAAAAAACACTTTTCACACTTTTGTTAGTGTTGAAAACCCACTTTTCGCACTTGTGTTAGTGTTGAAAAACCACTTTTCGCACTTGTGTTAGTGTTGAAAAACCACTTTTCGCACTTGTGTTAGTGTTGACAAACCACTTTTCGCACTTGTGTTGGTGCAGGAAAATCACTTTTGCACTTGTATTAGTGTGGAAAAAACACTTTTTGCACTTGTGATAGTGTTGAAAAACCACTTTTCGCAGTTGTGTTAGTGTTCAAAAACCACTTTTCGCACTTGTGTTGGTGCAGGAAACCACTTTTGCACTTGTATTGGTGTGGAAAAAACACTTTTCACACTTTTGTTAGTGTTGAAAACCCACTTTTCGCACTTGTGTTAGTGTTGAAAAACCACTTTTCGCACTTGTGTTGGTGCAGGAAACCACTTTTACACTTGTATTAGTGTGGAAAAAACACTTTTTGCACTTGTGATAGTGTTGAAAAAGCACTTTTCGCACTTGTGTTAGTGTTGAAAAACCACTTTTCGCACTTGTGTTGGTGCAGGAAATCACTTTTGCACATGTACTAGTGTGGAAAAAACACTTTTTGCACTTGTGATAGTGTTGAAAAACCACTTTTCGCACTTGTGTTAGTGTTGAAAAACCACTTTTCGCACTTGTGTTGGTGCAGGAAACCACTTTTGCATTTGTATTGGTGTGGAAAAAACACTTTTCACACTTGTGTTAGTGTTGAAAACCCACTTTTCACACTTGTGTTAGTGTTGAAAAACCACTTTTCGCACTTGTGTTGGTGCAGGAAACCACTTTTACACTTGTATTAGTGTGGAAAAACACTTTTTGCACTTGTGATAGTGTTGAAAAACCACTTTTCGCACTTGTGTTAGTGTTGAAAAACCACTTTTCGCACTTGTGTTGGTGAAGGAAACCACTTTTGCACTTGTATTAGTGTGGAAAAACCACTTTTCGCACTTGTGATAGTGTTGAAGAACCACTATTCGCACTCGTGTTAGTGTTGAAAAACCACTTTTCGCACTTGTGTTGGTGCAGGAAACCACTTTTGCACTTGTATTAGTGTGGAAAAAACACTTTTTGCACTTGTGATAGTGTTGAAAAACCACTTTTCGCACTTGTGTTAGTGTTGGAAAACCACTTTTCGCACTTGGCTTAGTGTTGAAAAACCACTTTTCGCACTTGTGTTGGTGCAGGAAACCACTTTTGCACTTGTATTAGTGTGGAAAAACCACTTTTCGCACTTGTGTTAGTGTTGAAAAACCACTTTTCGCACTTGTGTTAGTGTTGAAAAACCACTTTTCGCACTTGTTTTAGTGTTGGAAAACCACTTTTCACACTTGTGTTAGTGTTGAAAAAACACTTTTCGCACTTGTGTTGGTGCAGGAAACCACTTTTGCACTTGTATTAGTGTGGAAAAACCACTTTTCGCACTTGTGTTAGTGTTGAAAAACAACTTTTCGCACTTGTGTTGGTGTTGAAAAACCACTTTTCGCACTTGTGTTGGTGCAGGAAACCACTTTTGCACTTGTATTAGTGTGGAAAAAACACTTTTCGCAATTGTGTTAGTGTTGAAAAACCACTTTTCGCACTTGTGTTAGTGTTGAAAAACCACTTTTCGCACTTGTGTTGGTGCAGGAAACCACTTTTGCACTCGTATTAGTGTGGAAAAAACACTTTTTGCACTTGTGATAGTGTTGAAAAACAACTTTTCGCACTTGTGTTAGTGTTGAAAAACCACTTTTCGCACTTGTGTTGGTGCAGGAAACCACTTTTGCACTTGTATTAGTGTGGCAAAACCACTTTTCGCACTTGTGTTAGTGTTGAAAAACCACTTTTCGCACTTGTGTTAGTGTTGAAAAACCACTTTTCGCACTTGTGTTAGTGTTGAAAAACCACTTTTCGCACTTGTGTTGGTGCAGGAAACCACTTTTGCACTTGTATTAGTGTGGAAAAAACACTATTCGCACTTGTGTTTGTGTTGAAAAACCACTTTTCGCACTTGTGTTAGTGTTGAAAAACCACTTTTCGCACTTGCGTTGGTGCAGGAAACCACTTTTGCACTTGTATTAGTGTGGAAAAAACACTTTTTGCACTTGTGATAGTGTTGAAAAACCACTTTTCGCACTTGTGTTAGTGTTGAAAAACCACTTTTCGCACTTGTGTTGGTGAAGGAAACCACTTTTGCACTTGTATTAGTGTGGAAAAAACACTTTTTGCACTTGTGATAGTGTTGAAAAACCACTTTTCGCACTTGTGTTATTGTTGAAAAACCACTTTTTGCACTTGTGTTAGTGTTGAAAAACCACTTTTCGCACTTGTGTTGGTGCAGGAAACCACTTTTGCACTTGTATTAGTGTGGAAAAAACAGTTTTTGCACTTGTGATAGTGTTGAAAAACCACTTTTCGCACTTGTGTTAGTGTTGAAAAACCACTTTTCGCACTTGTGTTAGTGTTGACAAACCACTTTTCGCACTTGTGTTGGTGCAGGAAAATCACTTTTGCACTTGTATTAGTGTGGAACAAACACTTTTTGCACTTGTGATAGTGTTGAAAAACCACTTTTTGCACTTGTGTTAGTGTTCAAAAACCACTTTTCGCACCTGTGTTGGTGCAGGAAACCACTTTTGCACTTGTATTGGTGTGGAAAAAACACTTTTCACACTTTTGTTAGTGTTGAAAACCCACTTTTCGCACTTGTGTTAGTGTTGAAAAACCACTTTTCGCACTTGTGTTGGTGCAGGAAACCACTTTTACACTTGTATTAGTGTGGAAAAAACACTTTTTGCACTTGTGATAGTGTTGAAAAAGCACTTTTCGCACTTGTGTTAGTGTTGAAAAACCACATTTCGCACTTGTGTTGGTGCAGGAAATCACTTTTGCACTTGTACTAGTGTGGAAAAAACACTTTTTGCACTTGTGATAGTGTTGAAAAACCACTTTTCGCACTTGTGTTAGTGTTGAAAAACCACTTTTCGCACTTGTGTTGGTGCAGGAAACCACTTTTGCACTTGTATTGGTGTGGAAAAAACACTTTTCACACTTGTGTTAGTGTTGAAAACCCACTTTTCACACTTGTGTTAGTGTTGAAAAACCACTTTTCGCACTTGTGTTGGTGCAGGAAACCACTTTTACACTTGTATTAGTGTGGAAAAAACACTTTTTGCACTTGTGATAGTGTTGAAAAACCACTTTTCGCACTTGTGTTAGTGTTGAAAAACCACTTTTCGCACTTGTGTTGGTGAAGGAAACCACTTTTGCACTTGTATTAGTGTGGAAAAACCACTTTTCGCACTTGTGATAGTGTTGAAGAACCACTTTTCGCACTTGTGTTAGTGTTGAAAAACCACTTTTCGCACTTGTGTTGGTGCAGGAAACCACTTTTGCACTTGTATTAGTGTGGAAAAAACACTTTTTGCACTTGTGATAGTGTTGAAAAACCACTTTTCGCACTTGTGTTAGTGTTGAAAAACCACTTTTCGCACTTGTGTTGGTGCAGGAAACCACTTTTGCACTTGTATTGGTGTGGAAAAAACACTTTTCACACTTGTGTTAGTGTTGAAAACCCACTTTTCACACTTGTGTTAGTGTTGAAAAACCACTTTTCGCACTTGTGTTGGTGCAGGAAACCACTTTTACACTTGTATTAGTGTGGAAAAACACTTTTTGCACTTGTGATAGTGTTGAAAAACCACTTTTCGCACTTGTGTTAGTGTTGAAAAACCACTTTTCGCACTTGTGTTGGTGAAGGAAACCACTTTTGCACTTGTATTAGTGTGGAAAAACCACTTTTCGCACTTGTGATAGTGTTGAAGAACCACTATTCGCACTTGTGTTAGTGTTGAAAAACCACTTTTCGCACTTGTGTTGGTGCAGGAAACCACTTTTGCACTTGTATTAGTGTGGAAAAAACACTTTTTGCACTTGTGATAGTGTTGAAAAACCACTTTTCGCACTTGTGTTAGTGTTGGAAAACCACTTTTCGCACTTGTCTTAGTGTTGAAAAACCACTTTTCGCACTTGTGTTGGTGCAGGAAACCACTTTTGCACTTGTATTAGTGTGGAAAAACCACTTTTCGCACTTGTGTTAGTGTTGAAAAACCACTTTTCGCACTTGTGTTAGTGTTGAAAAACCACTTTTCGCACTTGTTTTAGTGTTGGAAAACCACTTTTCACACTTGTGTTAGTGTTGAAAAACCACTTTTCGCACTTGTGTTGGTGCAGGAAACCACTTTTGCACTTGTATTGGTGTGGAAAAAACACTTTTCACACTTGTGTTAGTGTTGAAAACCCACTTTTCACACTTGTGTTAGTGTTGAAAAACCACTTTTCGCACTTGTGTTGGTGCAGGAAACCACTTTTACACTTGTATTAGTGTGGAAAAACACTTTTTGCACTTGTGATAGTGTTGAAAAACCACTTTTCGCACTTGTGTTAGTGTTGAAAAACCACTTTTCGCACTTGTGTTGGTGAAGGAAACCACTTTTGCACTTGTATTAGTGTGGAAAAACCACTTTTCGCACTTGTGATAGTGTTGAAGAACCACTATTCGCACTTGTGTTAGTGTTGAAAAACCACTTTTCGCACTTGTGTTGGTGCAGGAAACCACTTTTGCACTTGTATTAGTGTGGAAAAAACACTTTTTGCACTTGTGATAGTGTTGAAAAACCACTTTTCGCACTTGTGTTAGTGTTGGAAAACCACTTTTCGCACTTGTCTTAGTGTTGAAAAACCACTTTTCGCACTTGTGTTGGTGCAGGAAACCACTTTTGCACTTGTATTAGTGTGGAAAAACCACTTTTCGCACTTGTGTTAGTGTTGAAAAACCACTTTTCGCACTTGTGTTAGTGTTGAAAAACCACTTTTCGCACTTGTTTTAGTGTTGGAAAACCACTTTTCACACTTGTGTTAGTGTTGAAAAAACACTTTTCGCACTTGTGTTGGTGCAGGAAACCACTTTTGCACTTGTATTAGTGTGGAAAAACCACTTTTCGCACTTGTGTTAGTGTTGAAAAACAACTTTTCGCACTTGTGTTGGTGTTGAAAAACCACTTTTCGCACTTGTGTTGGTGCAGGAAACCACTTTTGCACTTGTATTAGTGTGGAAAAAACACTTTTCGCAATTGTGTTAGTGTTGAAAAACCACTTTTCGCACTTGTGTTAGTGTTGAAAAACCACTTTTCGCACTTGTGTTGGTGCAGGAAACCACTTTTGCACTCGTATTAGTGTGGAAAAAACACTTTTTGCACTTGTGATAGTGTTGAAAAACAACTTTTCGCACTTGTGTTAGTGTTGAAAAACCACTTTTCGCACTTGTGTTGGTGCAGGAAACCACTTTTGCACTTGTATTAGTGTGGCAAAACCACTTTTCGCACTTGTGTTAGTGTTGAAAAACCACTTTTCGCACTTGTGTTAGTGTTGAAAAACCACTTTTCGCACTTGTGTTGGTGCAGGAAACCACTTTTGCACTTGTATTAGTGTGGAAAAAATACTTTTTGCACTTGTGATAGTGTTGAAAAACCACTTTTCGCACTTGTGTTAGTGTTGAAAAACCACTTTTCGCACTTGTGTTGGTGCAGGAAACCACTTTTGCACTTGTATTAGTGTGGCAAAACCACTTTTCGCACTTGTGTTAGTGTTGAAAAACCACTTTTCGCACTTGTGTTAGTGTTGAAAACCCACTTTTCGCACTTGTGTTGGTGCAGGGAACCACTTTTGCACTTGTATTAGTGTGGAAAAAACACTTTTTACACTTGTGATAGTGTTGAAAAACCACTTTTCGCACTTGTGTTAGTGTTGAAAAACCACTTTTCGCACTTGTGTTAGTGTTGAAAAACCACTTTTCGCACTTGTGTTGGTGCAGGAAACCACTTTTGCACTTGTATTAGTGTGGAAAAAACACTTTTTGCACTTGTGATAGTGTTGAAAAACCACTTTTCGCACTTGTGTTAGTGTTGAAAAACCACTTTTAGCACTTGTGTTGGTGAAGGAAACCACTTTTGCACTTGTATTAGTGTGGAAAAAACACTTTTTGCACTTGTGATAGTGTTGAAAAACCACTTTTCGCACTTGTGTTAGTGTTGAAAAACCACTTTTCGCACTTGTGTTCGTGTTGAAAAACCACTTTTCGCACTTGTGTTGGTGCAGGAAACTACTTTTGCACTTGTATTAGTGTGGAAAAACCACTTTTCGCACTTGTGTTAATGTTGAAAAACCCCTTTTCGCACTTGTGTTAATGTTGAAAAACCACTTTTCGCACTTGTGTTGGTGCAGGAAACCACTTTTGCACTTGTATTAGTGTGGAAAAAACACTTTTTGCACTTGTGATAGTGTTGAAAAACCACATTTCGCACTTGTGTTAGTGTTGAAAAACCACTTTTCGCACTTGTGTTGGTGCAGGAAACCACTTTTGCACTTGTATTAGCGTGGAAAAAACACTTTTCACACTTGTGTTAGTGTTGAAAACCACTTTTCGCACTTGTATTAGTGTGGAAAAACACTTTTTGCACTTGTGATAGTGTTGAAAAACCACTTTTCGCACTTGTGTTAGTGTTGAAAAACCACTTTTCGCACTTGTGTTGGTGCAGGAAACCACTTTTGCACTTGTATTAGTGTGGAAAAACCACTTTTCGCACTTGTGTTAGTGTTGAAAAACCACTTTTCGCACTTGTGTTGGTGCAGGGAACCACTTTTGCACTTGTATTAGTGTGGAAAAACCACTTTTCGCACTTGTGTTAGTGTTGAAAAAACACTTTTCGCACTTGTGTTAGTGTTGAAAAACCACTTTTCGCACTTGTGTTGGTGCAGGAAACCACTTTTACACTTGTATTAGTGTGGAAAAAACACTTTTTGCACTTGTGATAGTGTTGAAAAAGCACTTTTCGCACTTGTGTTAGTGTTGAAAAACCACTTTTCGCACTTGTGTTGGTGCAGGAAATCACTTTTGCACTTGTACTAGTGTGGAAAAAACACTTTTTGCACTTGTGATAGTGTTGAAAAACCTCTTTTCGCACTTGTGTTAGTGTTGAAAAACCACTTTTCGCACTTGTGTTGGTGCAGGAAACCACTTTTGCACTTGTATTGGTGTGGAAAAAACACTTTTCACACTTGTGTTAGTGTTGAAAAACCACTTTTCGCACTTGTGTTAGTGTTGAAAAACCACTTTTCGCACTTGTGTTGGTGAAGGAAACCACTTTTGCACTTGTATTAGTGTGGAAAAACCACTTTTCGCACTTGTGATAGTGTTGAAGAACCACTTTTCGCACTTGTGTTAGTGTTGAAAAAACACTTTTCGCACTTGTGTTGGTGCAGGAAACCACTTTTGCACTTGCATTAGTGTGGAAAAAACACTTTTTGCACTTGTGATAGTGTTGAAAAACCACTTTTCGCACTTGTGTTAGTGTTGAAAAACCACTTTTCGCACTTGTGTTAGTGTTGACAAACCACTTTTCGCACTTGTGTTGGTGCAGGAAAATCACTTTTGCACTTGTATTAGTGTGGAAAAAACACTTTTTGCACTTGTGATAGTGTTGAAAAACCACTTTTCGCACTTGTGTTAGTGTTCAAAAACCACTTTTCGCACTTGTGTTGGTGCAGGAAACCACTTTTGCACTTGTATTGGTGTGGAAAAAACACTTTTCACACTTTTGTTAGTGTTGAAAACCCACTTTTCGCACTTGTGTTAGTGTTGAAAAACCACTTTTCGCACTTGTGTTGGTGCAGGAAACCACTTTTACACTTGTATTAGTGTGGAAAAAACACTTTTTGCACTTGTGATAGTGTTGAAAAAGCACTTTTCGCACTTGTATTAGTGTGGAAAAAACACTTTTCGCACTTGTGTTAGTGTTGAAAAACCACTTTTCGCACTTGTGTTAGTGTTGAAAAACCACTTTTCGCACTTGTTTTAGTGTTGGAAAACCACTTTTCACACTTGTGTTAGTGTGGAAAAAACACTTTTCGCACTTGTGTTGGTGCAGGAAACCACTTTTGCACTTGTATTAGTGTGGAAAAACCACTTTTCGCACTTGTGTTAGTGTTGAAAAACAACTTTTCGCACTTGTGTTGGTGTTGAAAAACCACTTTTCGCACTTGTGTTGGTGCAGGAAACCACTTTTGCACTTGTATTAGTGTGGAAAAAACACTTTTCGCAATTGTGTTAGTGTTGAAAAACCACTTTTCGCACTTGTGTTAGTGTTGAAAAACCACTTTTCGCACTTGTGTTGGTGCAGGAAACCACTTTTGCACTTGTATTAGTGTGGAAAAAACACTTTTTGCACTTGTGATAGTGTTGAAAAACAACTTTTCGCACTTGTGTTAGTGTTGAAAAACCACTTTTCGCACTTGTGTTGGTGCAGGAAACCACTTTTGCACTTGTATTAGTGTGGCAAAACCACTTTTCGCACTTGTGTTAGTGTTGAAAAACCACTTTTCGCACTTGTGTTAGTGTTGAAAAACCACTTTTCGCACTTGTGTTGGTGCAGGAAACCACTTTTGCACTTGTATTAGTGTGGAAAAAACACTTTTTGCACTTGTGATAGTGTTGAAAAACCACTTTTCGCACTTGTGTTAGTGTTGAAAAACCACTTTTCGCACTTGTGTTGGTGCAGGAAACCACTTCTGCACTTGTATTAGTGTGGCAAAACCACTTTTCGCACTTGTGTTAGTGTTGAAAAACCACTTTTCGCACTTGTGTTAGTGTTGAAAAACCACTTTTCGCACTTGTGTTGGTGCAGGGAACCACTTTTGCACTTGTATTAGTGTGGAAAAACACTTTTTACACTTGTGATAGTGTTGAAAAACCACTTTTCGCACTTGTGTTAGTGTTGAAAAACCACTTTTCGCACTTATGTTAGTGTTGAAAAACCACTTTTCGCACTTGTGTTGGTGCAGGAAACCACTTTTGCACTTGTATTAGTGTGGAAAAAACACTTTTTGCACTTGTGATAGTGTTGAAAAACCACTTTTCGCACTTGTGTTAGTGTTGAAAAACCACTTTTAGCACTTGTGTTGGTGCAGGAAACCACTTTTGCACTTGTATTGGTGTGGAAAAAACACTTTTCACACTTGTGTTAGTGTTGAAAAACCACTTTTCGCACTTGTGTTAGTGTTGAAAAACCACTTTTCGCACTTGTGTTGGTGAAGGAAACCACTTTTGCACTTGTATTAGTGTGGAAAAACCACTTTTCGCACTTGTGATAGTGTTGAAGAACCACTTTTCGCACTTGTGTTAGTGTTGAAAAAACACTTTTCGCACTTGTGTTGGTGCAGGAAACCACTTTTGCACTTGTATTAGTGTGGAAAAAACACTTTTTGCACTTGTGATAGTGTTGAAAAACCACTTTTCGCACTTGTGTTAGTGTTGAAAAACCACTTTTCGCACTTGTGTTAGTGTTGACAAACCACTTTTCGCACTTGTGTTGGTGCAGGAAAATCACTTTTGCACTTGTATTAGTGTGGAAAAAACACTTTTTGCACTTGTGATAGTGTTGAAAAACCACTTTTCGCACTTGTGTTAGTGTTCAAAAACCACTTTTCGCACTTGTGTTGGTGCAGGAAACCACTTTTGCACTTGTATTGGTGTGGAAAAAACACTTTTCACACTTTTGTTAGTGTTGAAAACCCACTTTTCGCACTTGTGTTAGTGTTGAAAAACCACTTTTCGCACTTGTGTTGGTGCAGGAAACCACTTTTACACTTGTATTAGTGTGGAAAAAACACTTTTTGCACTTGTGATAGTGTTGAAAAAGCACTTTTCGCACTTGTATTAGTGTGGAAAAAACACTTTTCGCACTTGTGTTAGTGTTGAAAAACCACTTTTCGCACTTGTGTTAGTGTTGAAAAACCACTTTTCGCACTTGTTTTAGTGTTGGAAAACCACTTTTCACACTTGTGTTAGTGTGGAAAAAACACTTTTCGCACTTGTGTTGGTGCAGGAAACCACTTTTGCACTTGTATTAGTGTGGAAAAACCACTTTTCGCACTTGTGTTAGTGTTGAAAAACAACTTTTCGCACTTGTGTTGGTGTTGAAAAACCACTTTTCGCACTTGTGTTGGTGCAGGAAACCACTTTTGCACTTGTATTAGTGTGGAAAAAACACTTTTCGCAATTGTGCTAGTGTTGAAAAAACACTTTTCGCACTTGTGTTAGTGTTGAAAAACCACTTTTCGCACTTGTGTTGGTGCAGGAAACCACTTTTGCACTTGTATTAGTGTGGAAAAAACACTTTTTGCACTTGTGATAGTGTTGAAAAACAACTTTTCGCACTTGTGTTAGTGTTGAAAAACCACTTTTCGCACTTGTGTTGGTGCAGGAAACCACTTTTGCACTTGTATTAGTGTGGCAAAACCACTTTTCGCACTTGTGTTAGTGTTGAAAAACCACTTTTCGCACTTGTGTTAGTGTTGAAAAACCACTTTTCGCACTTGTGTTGGTGCAGGAAACCACTTTGCACTTGTATTAGTGTGGAAAAAACACTTTTTGCACTTGTGATAGTGTTGAAAAACCACTTTTCGCACTTGTGTTAGTGTTGAAAAACCACTTTTCGCACTTGTGTTGGTGCAGGAAACCACTTTTGCACTTGTATTAGTGTGGCAAAACCACTTTTCGCACTTGTGTTAGTGTTGAAAAACCACTTTTCGCACTTGTGTTAGTGTTGAAAAACCACTTTTCGCACTTGTGTTGGTGCAGGGAACCACTTTTGCACTTGTATTAGTGTGGAAAAACACTTTTTACACTTGTGATAGTGTTGAAAAACCACTTTTCGCACTTGTGTTAGTGTTGAAAAACCACTTTTCGCACTTATGTTAGTGTTGAAAAACCACTTTTCGCACTTGTGTTGGTGCAGGAAACCACTTTTGCACTTGTATTAGTGTGGAAAAAACACTTTTTGCACTTGTGATAGTGTTGAAAAACCACTTTTCGCACTTGTGTTAGTGTTGAAAAACCACTTTTAGCACTTGTGTTGGTGAAGGAAACCACTTTTGCACTTGTATTAGTGTGGAAAAACCACTTTTCTCACTTGTGTTAGTGTTGAAAAACCACTTTTCGCACTTGTGTTGGTGCAGGAAACCACTTTTGCACTTGTATTAGTGTGGAAAAACCACTTTTTGCACTTGTGATAGTGTTGAAAAACCACTTATCGCACTTGTGTTAGTGTTGAAAAAACACGTTTCGCACTTGTGTTTGTGTTGAAAAACCACTTTTCGCACTTGTGTTGGTGCAGGAAACCACTTTTGCACTTGTATTAGTGTGGAAAAAACACTTTTTGCACTTGTGATAGTGTTGAAAAACCACTTTTCGCACTTGTGTTAGTGTTGAAAAACCACTTTTCGCACTTGTGTTCGTGTTGAAAAACCACTTTTCGCACTTGTGTTGGTGCAGGAAACTACTTTTGCACTTGTATTAGTGTGGAAAAACCACTTTTCGCACTTGTGTTAATGTTGAAAAACCCCTTTTCGCACTTGTGTTAATGTTGAAAAACCACTTTTCGCACTTGTGTTGGTGCAGGAAACCACTTTTGCACTTGTATTAGTGTGGAAAAAACACTTTTTGCACTTGTGATAGTGTTGAAAAACCACATTTCGCACTTGTGTTAGTGTTGAAAAACCACTTTTCGCACTTGTGTTGGTGCAGGAAACCACTTTTGCACTTGTATTAGCGTGGAAAAAACACTTTTCACACTTGTGTTAGTGTTGAAAACCACTTTTCGCACTTGTATTAGTGTGGAAAAAACACTTTTTGCACTTGTGATAGTGTTGAAAAACCACTTTTCGCACTTGTGTTAGTGTTGAAAAACCACTTTTCGCACTTGTGTTGGTGCAGGAAATCACTTTTGCACTTGTATTAGTGTGGAAAAAACACTTTTTGCACTTGTGATAGTGTTGAAAAACCACTTTTCGCACTTGTGTTAGTGTTGAAAAACCACTTTTCGCACTTGTGTTCGTGTTGAAAAACCACTTTTCGCACTTGTGTTGGTGCAGGAAACTACTTTTGCACTTGTATTAGTGTGGAAAAACCACTTTTCGCACTTGTGTTAATGTTGAAAAACCCCTTTTCGCACTTGTGTTAATGTTGAAAAACCACTTTTCGCACTTGTGTTGGTGCAGGAAACCACTTTTGCACTTGTATTAGTGTGGAAAAAACACTTTTTGCACTTGTGATAGTGTTGAAAAACCACATTTCGCACTTGTGTTAGTGTTGAAAAACCACTTTTCGCACTTGTGTTGGTGCAGGAAACCACTTTTGCACTTGTATTAGCGTGGAAAAAACACTTTTCACACTTGTGTTAGTGTTGAAAACCACTTTTCGCACTTGTATTAGTGTGGAAAAAACACTTTTTGCACTTGTGATAGTGTTGAAAAACCACTTTTCGCACTTGTGTTAGTGTTGAAAAACCACTTTTCGCACTTGTGTTGGTGCAGGAAACCACTTTTGCACTTGTATTAGTGTGGAAAAACCACTTTTCGCACTTGTGTTAGTGTTGAAAAACCACTTTTCGCACTTGTGTTGGTGCAGGGAACCACTTTTGCACTTGTATTAGTGTGGAAAAACCACTTTTCGCACTTGTGTTAGTGTTGAAAAAACACTTTTCGCACTTGTGTTAGTGTTGAAAAACCACTTTTCGCACTTGTGTTGGTGCAGGAAACCACTTTTACACTTGTATTAGTGTGGAAAAAACACTTTTTGCACTTGTGGTAGTGTTGAAAAAGCACTTTTCGCACTTGTGTTAGTGTTGAAAAACCACTTTTCGCACTTGTGTTGGTGCAGGAAATCACTTTTGCACTTGTACTAGTGTGGAAAAAACACTTTTTGCACTTGTGATAGTGTTGAAAAACCACTTTTCGCACTTGTGTTAGTGTTGAAAAACCACTTTTCGCACTTGTGTTGGTGCAGGAAACCACTTTTGCACTTGTATTGGTGTGGAAAAAACACTTTTCACACTTGTGTTAGTGTTGAAAAACCACTTTTCGCACTTGTGTTAGTGTTGAAAAACCACTTTTCGCACTTGTGTTGGTGAAGGAAACCACTTTTGCACTTGTATTAGTGTGGAAAAACCACTTTTCGCACTTGTGATAGTGTTGAAGAACCACTTTTCGCACTTGTGTTAGTGTTGAAAAAACACTTTTCGCACTTGTGTTGGTGCAGGAAACCACTTTTGCACTTGTATTAGTGTGGAAAAAACACTTTTTGCACTTGTGATAGTGTTGAAAAACCACTTTTCGCACTTGTGTTAGTGTTGAAAAACCACTTTTCGCACTTGTGTTAGTGTTGACAAACCACTTTTCGCACTTGTGTTGGTGCAGGAAAATCACTTTTGCACTTGTAT
>NW_027620149.1:0-15000 GCF_964187855.1 Myxine glutinosa
AAGCCATTTTAGCCTGATTAAGCCATTTTAGCCTGATTTTAGCCATTTTAGCCTGATTAAGCCATTTTAGCCCGATTTAGCCATTTTAGCCCGATTAAGCCATTTTAGCCCGATTAAGCCATTTTAGCCCGAATAAGCCATTTTAGCCTGATTAAGCCATTTTAGCCTGATTAAGCCATTTTAGCCTGATTTTAGCCATTTTAGCCTGATTAAGCCATTTTAGCCGATTTAGCCATTTTAGCCCGATTAAGCCATTTTAGCCCAATTAAGCCATTTTAGCCCGAATAAGCCATTTTAGCCCGATTAAGCCATTTTAGCCCGATTAAGCCATTTTAGCCTGATTAAGCCATTTTAGCCCCAGTAAGCCATTTTAGCCCGATTAAGCCATTTTAGCCCGATTAAGCCATTTTAGCCCGAATAAGCCATTTTAGCCCGATTAAGCCATTTTAGCCCGATTAAGCCATTTTAGCCCGATTAAGCCATTTTAGCCCGATTAAGCCATTTTAGCCCGATTAAGCCATTTTAGCCCGATTAAGCCATTTTAGCCCGATTAAGCCATTTTAGCCCGATTAAGCCATTTTAGCCCGATTAAGCCATTTTAGCCCGATTAAGCCATTTTAGCCCGATTAAGCCATTTTAGCCTGATTAAGCCATTTTAGCCTGATGAAGCCATTTTAGCCCGATAAAGCCATTTTAGCCCGATAAAGCCATTTTAGCCCGATTAAGCCATTTTAGCCCAATTAAGCCATTTTAGCCCGATTAAGCCATTTAGCCCGATTAAGCCATTTTAGCCTGATTAAGCCATTTTAGCCTGATGAAGCCATTTTAGCCCGATAAAGCCATTTTAGCCCGATAAAGCCATTTTAGCCCGATTAAGCCATTTTAGCCCGATTAAGCCATTTTAGCCCGATTAAGCCATTTTAGCCCGAATAAGCCATTTTAGCCTGATTAAGCCATTTTAGCCTGATTAAGCCATTTTAGCCTGATTAAGCCATTTTAGCCCGATTAAGCCATTTTAGCCCGAATAAGCATTTTAGCCTGATTAAGCCATTTTAGCCTGATTAAGCCATTTTAGCCGATTAAGCCATTTTAGCCCGATTAAGCATTTTAGCCTGATGAAGCCATTTTAGCCCGATTAAGCCATTTTAGCCCGATTAAGCCATTTTAGCCCGATTAAGCCATTTTAGCCTGATTAAGCCATTTTTGCCTGATTAAGCCATTTTAGCCCCATTAAGCCATTTTAGCCCGATTAAGCCATTTTAGCCCGATTAAGCCATTTTAGCCCCATTAAGCCATTTTAGCCCGAATAAGCCATTTTAGCCCGATTAATCCATTTTAACCCGATTAAGCCATTTTAGCCCGATTAAGCCATTTTAGCCCGATTAAGCCATTTTAGCCCGATTAAGCCATTTTAGCCCGATTAAGCCATTTTAGCCCGATTAAGCCATTTTAGCCCGATGAAGCCATTTTAGCCCGATAAAGCCATTTTAGCCCGATAAAGCCATTTTAGCCGATTAAGCCATTTTAGCCCGATTAAGCCATTTTAGCCCGATTAAGCCATTTTAGCCCGAATAAGCCATTTTAGCCTGATTAAGCCATTTTAGCCTGATTAAGCCATTTTAGCCTGATTAAGCCATTTTAGCCCGATTAAGCCATTTTAGCCCGAATAAGCCATTTTAGCCCGATAAAGCCATTTTAGCCCGATTAAGCCATTTTAGCCCGATTAAGCCATTTTAGCCTGATTAAGCCATTTTAGCCCGATTAAGCCATTTTAGCCCGAATAAGCCATTTTAGCCTGATTAAGCCATTTTAGCCTGATTAAGCCATTTTAGCCCGATTAAGCCATTTTAGCCCGATTAAGCCATTTTAGCCTGATTAAGCCATTTTAGCCCGATTAAGCCATTTTAGCCCGATTAAGCCATTTTAGCCTGATGAAGCCATTTTAGCCCGATTAAGCCATTTAGCCCGATTAAGCCATTTTAGCCCGATTAAGCCATTTTAGCCTGATTAAGCCATTTTTGCCTGATTAAGCCATTTTAGCCCCATTAGGCCATTTTAGCCCGATTAAGCCATTTTAGCCCGATTAAGCCATTTTAGCCCCATTAAGCCATTTTAGCCCGAATAAGCCATTTTAGCCCGATTAAGCCATTTTAACCCGATTAAGCCATTTTAGCCCGATTAAGCCATTTTAGCCCGATTAAGCCATTTTAGCCCGATTAAGCCATTTTAGCCCGATTAAGCCATTTTAGCCGATTAAGCCATTTTAGCCCGATGAAGCCATTTAGCCCGATAAAGCCATTTTAGCCCGATAAAGCCATTTTAGCCCGATTAAGCCATTTTAGCCCGATTAAGCCATTTTAGCCCGATTAAGCCATTTAGCCCGAATAAGCCATTTTAGCCTGATTAAGCCATTTTAGCCTGATTAAGCCATTTTAGCCTGATTAAGCCATTTTAGCCCGATTAAGCCATTTTAGCCGAATAAGCCATTTTAGCCTGATTAAGCCATTTTAGCCTGATGAAGCCATTTTAGCCCGATTAAGCCATTTTAGCTCGATTTAGCCATTTAGCCCGATTAAGCCATTTTAGCCCGATTAAGCCATTTTAGCCTGATTAAGCCATTTTAGCCCGATTAGGCCATTTTAGCCCGAATAAGCCATTTTAGCCTGATTAAGCCATTTTAGCCCGATTAAACCATTTTAGCCCGATTAAGCCATTTCAGCCCGATTAAGCCATTTAACCCGATTAAGCCATTTTAGCCTGATTAAGCCATTTTAGCCTGATTTTAGCCATTTTAGCCCGATTAAGCCATTTTAGCCCGAATAAGCCATTTTAGCCCGATTAAGCCATTTTAGCCCGAATAAGCCATTTTAGCCCGATTAAGCCATTTTAGCCCGAATAAGCCATTTTAGCCCGATTAAGCCATTTTAGCCCGATTAAGCCATTTTAGCCGATTAAGCCATTTTAGCCCGAATAAGCCATTTTAGCCTGATTAAGCCATTTTAGCCTGATTAAGCCATTTTAGCCTGATTTTAGCCATTTTAGCTGATTAAGCCATTTTAGCCCGATTTAGCCATTTTAGCCCGATTAAGCCATTTTAGCCCGATTAAGCCATTTTAGCCCGAATAAGCCATTTTAGCCCGATTAAGCCATTTTAGCCCGATTAAGCCATTTTAGCCTGATTAAGCCATTTTAGCCCCAGTAAGCCATTTTAGCCCGATTAAGCCATTTTAGCCCGATTAAGCCATTTTAGCCCGAATAAGCCATTTTAGCCCGATTAAGCCATTTTAGCCCGATTAAGCCATTTTAGCCCGATTAAGCCATTTTAGCCCGATTAAGCCATTTTAGCCGATTAAGCATTTTAGCCCGATTAAGCCATTTTAGCCCGATTAAGCCATTTTAGCCCGATTAAGCCATTTTAGCCCGATTAAGCCATTTTAGCCCGATTAAGCCATTTTAGCCGATTAAGCCATTTTAGCCCGATTAAGCCATTTTAACCCGATTAAGCCATTTTAGCCCGATTAAGCCATTTTAGCCCGATTAAGCCATTTTAGCCCGATTAAGCCATTTTAGCCCGATTAAGCCATTTTAGCCCGATTAAGCCATTTTAGCCCGATTAAGCCATTTTAGCCCGATTAAGCCATTTTAGCCCGATTAAGCCATTTTAGCCGATTAAGCCATTTTAGCCCGATTAAGCCATTTTAGCCCGATTAAGCATTTTAGCCCGATTAAGCCATTTTAGCCCGATTAAGCCATTTTAGCCCGATTAAGCCATTTTAGCCCATTAAGCCATTTTAGCCCGATTAAGCCATTTTAGCCCGATTAAGCCATTTTAGCCCGATTAAGCATTTAGCCCCATTAAGCCATTTTAGCCCGAATAAGCCATTTTAGCCCGATTAAGCCATTTTAGCCCGATTAAGCCATTTTAGCCCGATTAAGCCATTTTAGCCCGATTAAGCCATTTTAGCCCGAATAAGCCATTTTAGCCTGATTAAGCCATTTTAGCCCGATTAAGCCATTTTAACCCGGATAAGCCATTTTAGCCCGATTAAGCCATTTTAGCCCGATTAAGCCATTTTAGCTCGATTAAGCCATTTTAGCCTGATTAAGCCATTTAGCCCGATTAAACCATTTTAGCCCGATTAAGCCATTTTAGCCCGATTAAGCCATTTTAGCCCGATTAAGCCATTTAGCCCGATTGAGCCATTTTAGCCTGATTAAGCGATTTTAGCCCGATTAAGCCATTTTAGCCTGATTAAGCCATTTTAGCCCAATTTAGCCATTTTAGCCTGATTAAGCCATTTTAGCCCGATTAAGCCATTTTAACCCGGATAAGCCATTTTAGCCCGATTAAGCCATTTTAGCCCGATTAAGCCATTTTAGCTCGATTAAGCCATTTTAGCCTGATTAAGCCATTTTAGCCCGATTAAACCATTTTAGCCCGATTAAGCCATTTTAGCCCGATTAAGCCATTTTAGCCCGATTAAGCCATTTTAGCCCGATTGAGCCATTTTAGCCTGATTAAGCGATTTTAGCCCGAATAAGCCATTTTAGCCTGATTAAAGCCATTTTAGCCCGATTAAGCCATTTTAACCCGGATAAGCCATTTTAGCCCGATTAAGCCATTTTAACCCGGATAAGCCATTTTAGCCCGATTAAGCCATTTTAGCCGATTAAGCCATTTTAGCTCGATTAAGCCATTTTAGCCTGATTAAGCCATTTTAGCCCGATTAAACCATTTTAGCCCGATTAAGCCATTTTAGCCCGATTAAGCCATTTTAACCCGGATAAGCCATTTTAGCCCGATTAAGCCATTTTAACCCGGATAAGCCATTTTAGCCCGATTAAGCCATTTTAGCCCGATTAAGCCATTTTAGCTCGATTAAGCCATTTTAGCCTGATTAAGCCATTTTAGCCCGATTAAACCATTTTAGCCCGATTAAGCCATTTTAGCCCGATTAAGCCATTTTAGCCCGATTAAGCCATTTTAGCCCGATTGAGCCATTTTAGCCTGATTAAGCGATTTTAGCCCGATTAAGCCATTTTAGCCTGATTAAGCCATTTTAGCCCAATTTAGCCATTTTAGCCCGATTAAGCCATTTTAGCCCGATTAAGCCATTTTAGCCCGAATAAGCCATTTTAGCCTGATTAAGCCATTTTAGCCTGATTAAGCCATTTTAGCCTGATTAAGCCATTTTAGCCCGATTAAGCCATTTTAGCCCGATAAGCATTTTAGCCTGATTAAGCCATTTTAGCCCGATTAAGCCATTTTAGCCCGATTAAGCCATTTTAGCCCGATTAAGCCATTTCAGCCCGATTAAGCCATTTTAGCCCGATTAAGCCATTTTAGCCCGAATAAGCCATTTTAGCCTGATTAAGCCATTTTAGCCTGATTAAGCCATTTTAGCCCGATTAAGCCATTTTAGCCCGATTAAGCCATTTTAGCCCGATTAAGCCATTTCAGCCCGATTAAGCCATTTTAGCCTGATTAAGCCATTTTAGCCCGATTAAGCCATTTTAGCCCGATTAAGCCATTTTAGCCCGAATAAGCCATTTTAGCCTGATTAAGCCATTTTAGCCTGATTAAGCCATTTTAGCCTGATTAAGCCATTTTAGCCCGATTAAGCCATTTTAGCCCGAATAAGTCATTTTAGCCTGATTAAGCCATTTTAGCCCGATTAAGCCATTTTAGCCTGATTAAGCCATTTTAGCCGATTAAGCCATTTTAGCCCGATTAAGCCATTTTTGCCTGATTAAGCCATTTTAGCCTGATTAAGCCATTTCAGCCGATTAAGCCATTTTTGCCCGATTAAGCCATTTTAGCCCGAATAAGCCATTTTAGCCTGATTAAGCCATTTAGCCTGATTAAGCCATTTTAGCCCGATTAAGCCATTTAGCCGATTAAGCCATTTTAGCCCGATTAAGCCATTTCAGCCCGATTAGCCATTTTAGCCCGATTAAGCCATTTTAGCCCGATTAAGCCATTTTAGCCCGATTAAGCCATTTTAGCCCGAATAAGCCATTTTAGCCCGATTAAGCCATTTTAGCCTGATTAAGCCATTTTAGCCTGATTAAGCCATTTTAGCCCGATTAAGCCATTTTAGCCCGAATAAGTCATTTTAGCCTGATTAAGCCATTTTAGCCCGATTAAGCCATTTTAGCTGATTAAGCCATTTTAGCCCGATTAAGCCATTTTAGCCCGATTAAGCCATTTTTGCCTGATTAAGCCATTTTAGCCTGATTAAGCCATTTTAGCCCGATTAAGCCATTTTAGCCCGAATAAGCCATTTTAGCCCGATTAAGCCATTTTAGCCTGATTAAGCCATTTTAGCCTGATTAAGCCATTTTAGCCCGATTAAGCCATTTTAGCCCGAATAAGTCATTTTAGCCTGATTAAGCCATTTTAGCCCGATTAAGCCATTTAGCCTGATTAAGCCATTTTAGCCCGATTAAGCCATTTTAGCCCGAATAAGCCATTTAGCCTGATTAAGCCATTTTAGCCCGATTAAGCCATTTTAACCCGGATAAGCCATTTTAGCCCGATTAAGCCATTTTAGCCTGATTAAGCCATTTTAGCCTGATTAAGCCATTTTAGCCCGATTAAGCCATTTTAGCCCGATTTAGCCATTTTAGCCCGATTAAGCCATTTTAGCCTGATTAAGCCATTTTAGCCTGATTAAGCCATTTTAGCCCGATTAAGCCATTTTAGCCCGATTAAACCATTTTAGCCCGATTAAGCCATTTCAGCCCGATTAAGCCATTTAGCCTGATTAAGCCATTTTAGCCCGATTAAGCCATTTTAGCCCGATTAAGCCATTTTAGCCCGAATAAGCCATTTTAGCCTGATTAAGCCATTTTAGCCTGATTAAGCCATTTTAGCCTGATTAAGCCATTTAGCCCGATTAAGCCATTTTAGCCCGAATAAGTCATTTTAGCCTGATTAAGCCATTTTAGCCCGATTAAGCCATTTTAGCCTGATTAAGCCATTTTAGCCTGATTAAGCCATTTTAGCCCGATTTAGCCATTTTAGCCCGATTAAGCCATTTTAGCCCGATTAAGCCATTTTAGCCCGATTAAGCCATTTTAGCCCGAATAAGCCATTTTAGCCTGATTAAGCCATTTTAGCCTGATTAAGCCATTTTAGCCCGATTAAGCCATTTTAGCCCGAATAAGCCATTTTAGCCCGATTAAGCCATTTTAGCCCGATTAAGCCATTTTAGCCCGATTAAGCCATTTTAGCCTGATTAAGCCATTTTAGCCCGATTAAGCCATTTTAGCCCGATTAAGCCATTTTAGCCTGATTAAGCCATTTTAGCCCCATTAAGCCATTTTAGCCCGAATAAGCCATTTTAGCCCGATTAAGCCATTTTAGCCCGATTAAGCCATTTAGCCCGAATAAGCCATTTTAGCCTGATTAAGCCATTTTAGACTGATTAAGCCATTTTAGCCTGATTAAGCCATTTAGCCCGATTAAGCCATTTTAGCCCGAATAAGCCATTTTAGCCTGATTAAGCCATTTTAGCCTGATTAAGCCATTTTAGCCCGATTAAGCCATTTTTGCCTGATTAAGCCATTTTAGCCCCATTAAGCCATTTTAGCCCGATTAAGCCATTTTAGCCCGATTAAGCCATTTTAGCCCCATTAAGCCATTTTAGCCGAATAAGCCATTTTAGCCCGATTAAGCCATTTTAGCCCGATTAAGCCATTTTAGCCGATTAAGCCATTTTAGCCCGATTAAGCCATTTTAGCCCGAATAAGCCATTTTAGCCTGATTAAGCCATTTTCGCCCGATTAAGCATTTTAACCGGATAAGCCATTTTAGCCCGATTAAGCCATTTTAGCCCGATTAAGCCATTTTAGCCCGATTAAGCCATTTTAGCCCGATTAAGCCATTTTAGCCCGATTAAGCCATTTTAGCCCGATTAAGCCATTTTAGCCCGATTAAGCCATTTTAGCCCGATTAAGCCATTTTAGCCCGAATAAGCCATTTTAGCCTGATTAAGCCATTTTAGCCCGATTAAGCCATTTTAACCGGATAAGCCATTTTAGCCCGATTAAGCCATTTTAGCCCGATTAAGCCATTTTAGCCCGATTAAGCCATTTTAGCCCGATTAAGCCATTTTAGCCCGATTAAGCCATTTTAGATCGATTAAGCCATTTTAGCCTGATTAAGCCATTTTAGCCCGATTAAGCCATTTTAGCCGATTAAGCCATTTTAGCTCGATTAAGCCATTTTAGCCCGATTAAGCCATTTTAGCCCGATTAAGCCATTTTAGCCCGATTAAGCCATTTTAGCCCGATTAAGCCATTTTAGCCCGATTAAGCCATTTTAGCCCGATTAAGCCATTTTAGCCCGATTAAGCCATTTTAGCCCGATTAAGCCATTTTAGCCCGATTAAGCCATTTTAGCCCGATTAAGCCATTTTAGCCCGAATAAGCCATTTTAACCCGATTAAGCCATTTTAGCCCGAATAAGCCATTTTAGCCCGAATAAGCCATTTTAGCCCGATATAAGCCATTTTAGCCCGATTAAGCCATTTTAGCCCGATTAAGCCATTTTAGCCCGATTAAGCCATTTTAGCCCGAATAAGCCATTTTAGCCCGATTAAGCCATTTTAGCCCGAATAAGCCATTTTAGCCCGAATAAGCCATTTTAGCCCGAATAAGCCATTTTAGCCCGATTAAGCCATTTTAGCCCGATTAAGCATTTTAGCCCGATTAAGCCATTTTAGCCCGAATAAGCCATTTTAGCCCGATTAAGCCATTTTAGCCCGATTAAGCCATTTTAGCCGATTAAGCCATTTTAGCCCGAATAAGCCATTTTAGCCCGATTAAGCCATTTTAGCCCGAATAAGCATTTTAACCCGATTAAGCCATTTTAGCCCGAATAAGCCATTTTAGCCCGATTAAGCCATTTTAGCCCGAATAAGCATTTTAGCCCGATAAGCCATTTAGCCCGAATAAGCCATTTTAGCTCCGATTAAGCCATTTTAGCCCGAATAAGCCATTTACCCGATTAAGCCATTTTAGCCCGAATAAGCCATTTATCCCGAATAAGCCATTTAGCCCGAATAAGCCATTTTAGCCCGATTAAGCCATTTTAGCCCGATTAAGCCATTTAGCCCGATAAGCCATTTTAGCCCGAATAAGCCATTTTAGCCCGATTAAGCCATTTTAGCCCGAATAAGCCATTTTAGCCCGATTAAGCCATTTTAGCCCGAATAAGCCATTTTAGCCCGAATAAGCCATTTTAGCCCGATTAAGCCATTTTAGCCCGATAAGCCATTTTAGCCCGATAAGCCATTAGCTTAAGCATTTAGCCGATTAAGCCATTTTAGCCCGATTAAGCCATTTAGCCCGAATAAGCCATTTTAGCCCGATTAAGCCATTTTAGCCCGATTAAGCCATTTTAGCCGATAGCATTTACCGATAAGCCATTTAGCCTCGAATAAGCCATTTTAGCCCGATTAAGCCATTTTAGCCCGATTAAGCCATTTTAGCCCGAATAAGCCATTTTAGCCCGATTAAGCCATTTTAGCCCGAATAAGCCATTTTAGCCCGATTAAGCCATTTTAGCCCGAATAAGCCATTTTAGCCCGATAAGCCATTTAGCCCGATTAAGCCATTTTAGCCCGAATAAGCCATTTTAGCCCGATTAAGCCATTTTAGCCCGAATAAGCCATTTTAGCCCGATTAAGCCATTTTAGCCCGATAAGCCATTTTAGCCCGATTAAGCCATTTTAGCCCGAATAAGCCATTTTAGCCCGAATAAGCCATTTTAGCCCGAATAAGCCATTTTAGCCCGATTAAGCCATTTTAGCCCGATTAAGCCATTTCAGCCCGATTAAGCCATTTTAGCCCGAATAAGCCATTTTAGCCCGATTAAGCCATTTAGCCCGATTAAGCCATTTTAGCCCGATTAAGCCATTTTAGCCCGATTAAGCCATTTTAGCCCGATAAGCCATTTTAGCCCGATTAAGCCATTTTAGCCCGATTAAGCCATTTTAACCCGATTAAGCCATTTTAGCCCGATTAAGCCATTTTAGCCCGATTAAGCCATTTTAGCCTGAATAAGCCATTTTAGCCCGATTAAGCCATTTTAGCCTGATTAAGCCATTTTAGCCCGATGAAGCCATTTTAGCCCGATTAAGCCATTTTAGCCCGATTAAGCCATTTTAGCCGAATAAGCCATTTTAGCCCGAATAAGCCATTTTAGCCCGATTAAGCCATTTTAGCCCGAATAAGCCATTTTAGCCCGAATAAGCCATTTTAGCCCGATTAAGCCATTTTAGCTCCTCATTAAGCCATTTTAGCCCGAATAAGCCATTTTAGCCTGATTAAGCCATTTTAACCGATTAAGCCATTTTAGCGCGAATAAGCCATTTTAGCCCCATTAAGCCATTTTAGCCCGAATAAGCCATTTTAGCCTGATTAAGCCATTTTAGCCCGATTAAGCCATTTTAGCCCGAATAAGCCATTTTAGCCCGATTAAGCCATTTTAGCCCGATTAAGCCATTTTAGCCCGATTAAGCCATTTTAGCCCGATTAAGCATTTTAGCCCGATTAAGCCATTTTAGCCCGATTAAGCCATTTTAGCCCGATTAGCATTAGCCCGATTAAGCCATTTTAGCCCGATTAAGCCATTTTAGCCTGATTAAGCCATTTTAGCCTGATTAAGCCATTTAGCCGATTAAGCCATTTTAGCCCGATTAAGCCATTTTAGCCCGAATAAGCCATTTTAGCCCGAATTAAGCCATTTTAGCCCGATTAAGCCATTTTAGCCCGATAGCAATTTTAGCCCGATTAAGCCATTTTAGCCCGATTAAGCCATTTTAGCCCGATTAAGCCATTTTAGCCCGATTAAGCCATTTTAGCCCGATTAAGCATTTAGCCCGATTAAGCATTTTAGCCCGAATAAGCCATTTAGCCCGATTAAGCCATTTTAGCCCGATTAAGCCATTTTAGCCCGATTAAGCCATTTTAGCCCGATAAGCCATTTTAGCCCGAATAAGCCATTTTAGCCCGAATAAGCCATTTTAGCCGATTAAGCCATTTTAGCCTGATTAAGCCATTTTAGCCTGATTAAGCCATTTTAGACTGATTAAGCCATTTTAGCCTGATTAAGCCATTTTAGCCTGATTAAGCCATTTTAGCCCGAATAAGCATTTTAGCCTGATTAAGCCATTTTAGCCTGATTAAGCCATTTTAGCCTGATTAAGCCATTTTAGCCTGATTAAGCCATTTTAGCCTGATTAAGCCATTTTAGCCTGATTAAGCCATTTTAGCCCGATTAAGCCATTTTAGCCTGATTAAGCCATTTTAGCCTGATTAAGCCATTTTAGCCCGATTAAGCCATTTTAGCCTGATTAAGCCATTTTAGCCTGATTAAGCCATTTTAGCCGATTAAGCCATTTTAGCCCGATTAAGCCATTTTAGCCTGATTAAGCCATTTAGCCTGATTAAGCCATTTAGCCGATTAAGCCATTTTAGCCTGATAAGCCATTTAGCCCGATTAAGCCATTTTAGCCCCATTAAGCCATTTTAGCCCGAATAAGCCATTTTAGCCCGATTAAGCCATTTAGCCCGATTAAGCCATTTTAGCCTGATTAAGCCATTTTAGCCCGATTAAGCCATTTTAGCCGAATAAGCCATTTTAGCCTGATTAAGCCATTTTAGCCCGATTAAGCCATTTTAGCCCGAATAAGCCATTTTAGCCCGATTAAGCCATTTTAGCCCGATTAAGCCATTTTAGCCTGATTAAGCCATTTTAGCCTGATTAAGCCATTTTAGCCGATTAAGCCATTTTAGCCCGAATAAGCCATTTTAGCCCGATTAAGCCATTTTAGCCCGATTAAGCCATTTTAGCCCCATTAAGCCATTTTAGCCCGAATAAGCCATTTTAGCCCGATTAAGCCATTTTAGCCCGATTAAGCCATTTTAGCCCATTAAGCCATTTTAGCCCGATTAAGCCATTTTAGCCCGAATAAGCCATTTTAGCCCGATTAAGCCATTTTAGCCCGATTAAGCCATTTTAGCCCGAATAAGCCATTTTAGCCCGATTAAGCCATTTTAGCCCGATTAAGCCATTTTAGCCTGATTAAGCCATTTTAGCCCGATTAAGCCATTTTAGCCCGATTAAGCCATTTTAGCCCGATTAAGCCATTTTAGCCCCATTAAGCCATTTTAGCCCGAATAAGCCATTTTAGCCCGATTAAGCCATTTTAGCCCGATTAAGCCATTTTAGCCCATTAAGCCATTTTAGCCCGATTAAGCCATTTTAGCCCGAATAAGCCATTTTAGCCCGATTAAGCCATTTTAGCCCGATTAAGCATTTTAGCCCGAATAAGCCATTTTAGCCCGATTAAGCCATTTTAGCCCGATTAAGCCATTTTAGCCCGATTAAGCCATTTTAGCCTGATTAAGCCATTTAGCCCGATTAAGCCATTTTAGCCCGAATAAGCCATTTTAGCCCGATTAAGCCATTTTAGCCCGATTAAGCCATTTTAGCCCCATTAAGCCATTTTAGCCCGAATAAGCCATTTTAGCCCGATTAAGCCATTTTAGCCCGATTAAGCCATTTTAGCCCATTAAGCCATTTAGCCCGATTAAGCCATTTTAGCCCGAATAAGCCATTTTAGCCCGATTAAGCCATTTTAGCCCGATTAAGCCATTTTAGCCCGAATAAGCCATTTTAGCCCGATTAAGCCATTTTAGCCCGATTAAGCATTTAGCCCGATTAAGCCATTTTAGCCCGATTAAGCCATTTTTAGCCCGAATAAGCATTTTAGCCCGATTAAGCCATTTTAGCCCGATTAAGCCATTTTATCCCGATTTAGCCATTTTAGCCCGATTAAGCCATTTTAGCCCGATTAAGCATTTTAGCCCGATTAAGCCATTTTAGCCCGAATAAGCCATTTTAGCCCGAATAAGCCATTTAGCCCGAATAAGCCATTTTAGCCCGAATAAGCCATTTTAGCCCGATTAAGGCATTTTAGCCCGATTAAGGCATTTTAGCCCGAATAAGCCATTTTAGCCCGATTAAGCCATTTTAGCCGATTAAGCATTTTAGCCTGATTAAGCCATTTTAGCCTGATTAAGCCATTTTAGCCCGATTTAGCATTTTAGCCCGATTAAGCCATTTTAGCCCGATTAAGCCATTTTAGCCCGATTAAGCCATTTTAGCCCGATTAAGCCATTTTAGCCCGATTAAGCCATTTTAGCCGATTAAGCCATTTTAGCCCGATTAAGCCATTTTAGCCCGATTAAGCCATTTTAGCCCGATTAAGCCATTTTAGCCCGATTAAGCCATTTTAGCCCGATTAAGCCATTTTAGCCCGAATAAGCCATTTTAGCCCGAATAAGCCATTTTAGCCCGATTAAGCCATTTTAGCCCGATTAAGCCATTTTAGCCGATTAAGCCATTTTAGCCCGATTAAGCCATTTTAGCCCGATTAAGCCATTTTAGCCCGATTAAGCCATTTTAGCCCGATTAAGCCATTTTAGCCCGATTAAGCCATTTTATCCCGATTAAGCCATTTTAGCCCGATTAAGCCATTTTTAGCCGAATAAGCCATTTTAGCCCGATTAAGCCATTTTAGCCCGATTAAGCCATTTTAGCCCGATTAAGCCATTTTAGCCCGATTAAGCCATTTTAGCCTGATTAAGCCATTTTAGCCCGATTAAGCCATTTTAGCCCGATTAAGCCTTTTAGCCGATTAAGCCATTTTAGCGCCGATTAAGCCATTTTAGCCCGATTAAGCCATTTTAGCCCGAATAAGCCATTTTAGCCGAATAAGGCATTTTAGCCCGAATAAGCCATTTTAGCCCGATTAAGCATTTTAGACTGATTAAGCCATTTTAGCCTGATTAAGCCATTTTAGCCCGAATAAGCCATTTTAGCCCGATTAAGCCATTTTAGACTGATTAAGCCATTTTAGCCTGATTAAGCCATTTTAGCCCGAATAAGCCATTTTAGCCCGATTAAGCCATTTAGCCCGATTAAGCCATTTTAGCCTGATTAAGCCATTTTAGCCCGATTAAGCCATTTTAGCCCGATTAAGCCATTTTAGCCCGATTAAGCCATTTTAGCCGATTAAGCCATTTTATCCCGATTTAGCCATTTTAGACTGATTAAGCCATTTTAGCCTGATTAAGCCATTTTAGCCCGAATAAGCCATTTTAGCCCGATTAAGCCATTTTAGACTGATTAAGCCATTTAGCCTGATTAAGCCATTTTAGCCCGAATAAGCCATTTTAGCCCGATTAAGCCATTTTAGCCCGATTAAGCCATTTTAGCCTGATTAAGCCATTTTAGCCCGATTAAGCCATTTTAGCCCGAATAAGCCATTTTAGCCCGATTAAGCCATTTTAGCCCGATTAAGCCATTTTATCCCGATTTAGCCATTTTAGCCCGATTAAGCCATTTTAGCCCGATTAAGCCATTTTAGCCCGATTAAGCCATTTTAGCCCGAATAAGCCATTTTAGCCCGAATAAGCCATTTTAGCCCGAATAAGCCATTTTAGCCCGAATAAGCCATTTTAGCCCGATTAAGGCATTTTAGCCCGATTAAGGCATTTTAGCCCGAATAAGCCATTTTAGCCCGATTAAGCCATTTTAGCCTGATTAAGCCATTTTAGCCTGATTAAGCCATTTTAGCCTGATTAAGCCATTTTAGCCCGATTTAGCCATTTTAGCCCGATTAAGCCATTTTAGCCCGATTAAGCCATTTTAGCCCGATTAAGCCATTTTAGCCCGATTAAGCCATTTTAGCCCGATTAAGCCATTTTAGCCCGATTAAGCCATTTTAGCCCGATTAAGCCATTTTAGCCCGATTAAGCCATTTTAGCCCGATTAAGCCATTTTAGCCCGATTAAGCCATTTTAGCCCGATTAAGCCATTTTAGCCCGAATAAGCCATTTTAGCCCGAATAAGCCATTTTAGCCCGATTAAGCCATTTTAGCCCGAATAAGCCATTTTAGCCCGATTAAGCCATTTTAGCCCGA
>NW_027620150.1:0-15000 GCF_964187855.1 Myxine glutinosa
CAAGTGCAAAAAGTGGTTTTTCAACACTAACACAAGTGCGAAAAGTGGTTTTCCACACTACTACAAGTGCGAAAGTGGTTTCCTGCACCAACACAAGTGCGAAAAGTAGTTTTTCAACACTAACACAAGTGCGAAAAGTGGTTTTTCAACACTATCACAAGTGCAAAAAGTGGTTTTTCAACACTAATACAAGTGCAAAAGTGGTTTTTCAACACTAACACAAGTGCGAAAAGTGGTTTTCCACACTAATTCAAGTGTGAAAGTGGTTTCCTGCACCAACACAAGTGCGAAAAGTGGTTTTTCAACACTAACACAAGTGCGAAAAGTGGTTTTTCAACACTATCACAAGTGCAAAAAGTGGTTTTTCAACACTAATACAAGTGCAAAAGTGGTTTCCTGCACCAACACAAGTGCGAAAAGTGGTTTTTCAACACTAACACAAGTGGGAAAAGTGGTTTTTCCACACTAATACAAGTGCAAAAGTGGTTTCCTGCACCAACACATGTGCGAAAAGTGGTTTTTCAACACTAACACAAGTGCAAAAAGTGGTTTTTCAACACTAACACAAGTGCAAAAAGTGGTTTTTCAACACTAACACAAGTGCGAAAAGTGTTTTTTCCACACTAATACAAGTGCAAAAGTGGTTTCCTGCACCAACACAAGTGCGAAAAGTGGTTTTTAAACACTAACACAAGTGCGAAAAGTGGTTTTTCAACACTAACACAAGTGCGAAAAGTGGTTTTTTCCACACTAATACAAGTGCCAAAGTGGTTTCCTGCACCAACACAAGTGCGAAAAGTGGTTTTTCAACACTAACACAAGTGCAAAAAGTGGTTTTTCAACACTAACACAAGTGCGAAAAGTGGTTTTTCAACACTAACACAAGTGCGAAAAGTGTTTTTTCCACACTAATACAACTGCAAAAGTGGTTTCCTGCACCAACACAAGTGCGAAAAGTAATTTTTCAACACTAACACAAGTGCAAAAAGTGTTTTTTCAACACTAACACAAGTGCGAAAAGTGTTTTTTCCACACTAATACAAGTGCAAAAGTGGTTTCCTGCACAAACACAAGTGCGAAAAGTGGTTTTTCAACACTAACACGTGCGAAAAGTGGTTTTTCAACACTAACACAAGTGCGAAAAGTGGTTTTTCAACACTAACACAAGTGCGAAAAGTGGTTTTTCAACACTAACACAAGTGCGAAAAGTGTTTTTTCCACACTAATACAAGTGCAAAAGTGGTTTCCTGCACCAACACAAGTGCGAAAAGTGGTTTTTCAACACTAACACAAGTGCGAAAAGTGTTTTTTCCACACTAATACAACTGCAAAAGTGGTTTCCTGCACCAACACAAGTGCGAAAAGTAATTTTTCAACACTAACACAAGTGCAAAAAGTGTTTTTTCAACACTAACACAAGTGCGAAAAGTGTTTTTTCCACACTAATACAAGTGCAAAAGTGGTTTCCTGCACAAACACAAGTGCGAAAAGTGGTTTTTCAACACTAACACGTGCGAAAAGTGGTTTTTCAACACTAACACAAGTGCGAAAAGTGGTTTTTCAACACTAACACAAGTGCGAAAAGTGGTTTTTCAACACTAACACAAGTGCGAAAAGTGTTTTTTCCACACTAATACAAGTGCAAAAGTGGTTTCCTGCACCAACACAAGTGCGAAAAGTGGTTTTTCAACACTAACACAAGTGCGAAAAGTGGTTTTTCAACACTAACACAAGTGCGAAAAGTGGTTTTTCCACACTAATACAAGTGCAAAAGTGGTTTCCTGCACCAAAACAAGTGCGAAAAGTGGTTTTTCAACACTAACACAAGTGCGAAAAGTGGTTTTTCAACACTAACACAAGTGCGAAACAACCACTAAACGACAAATGTGCGAAAAAGGGTTTTTCAACACTAACACAAGTGCGAAAAGGGTTTTTCAACACTAACACAAGTGCGAAAAGTGTTTTTTCCACACTAATACAAGTGCAAAAGTGGTTTCCTGCACCCAAACACAAGTGCGAAAAGTTGGTTTTTCAACACTAACACAAGTGCGAAAAGTGGTTTTTTCAACACTAACACAAGTGCGAAAAGTGGTTTTTCCACACTAATACAAGTGCAAAAGTGGTTTCCTGCACAAAACAAGTGCGAAAAGTGGTTTTTCACACAAACACAAGTGCGAAAAGTGGTTTTTCAACACTAACACAAGTGCGAAAAGTGGTTTTTCAACACTAACACAAGTGCGAAAAGTGTTTTTTCCACACTAATACAAGTGCAAAAGTGGTTTCCTGCACCAAAACAAGTGCGAAAAGTGGTTTTTCAAACACTAACACAAGTGCGAAAAGTGGGTTTTTCAACACTAACACAAGTGCAAAAAGTGGTTTTTCAACACTAACACAAGTGCGAAAAGTGTTTTTTTCCACACTAATACAAGTGCAAAAGTGGTTTCCTGCACCAACACAAGTGCGAAAAGTGGTTTTTTAAACACTAACACAAGTGCGAAAAGTGGTTTTTCAACACTAACACAAGTGCGAAAAGTGGTTTTTCCACACTAATACAAGTGCCAAAGTGGTTTCCTGCACCAACACAAGTGCGAAAAGTGGTTTTTCAACACTAACACAAGTGCAAAAAGTGGTTTTTCAACACTAACACAAGTGCGAAAAGTGGTTTTTCAACACTAACACAAGTGCGAAAAGTGTTTTTTCCACACTAATACAACTGCAAAAGTGGTTTCCTGCACCAACACAAGTGCGAAAAGTAATTTTTCAACACTAACACAAGTGCAAAAAGTGTTTTTTCAACACTAACACAAGTGCGAAAAGTGTTTTTTCCACACTAACACAAGTGCAAAAGTGGTTTCCTGCACAAACACAAGTGCGAAAAGTGGTTTTTCAACACTATCACAAGTGCAAAAAGTGGTTTTTCAACACTATCACAAGTGCAAATAGTGGTTTTTCAACACTAACACAAGTGCGAAAAGTGGTTTTTCAACACTATCACAAGTGCAAAAAGTGTTTTTTCCACACTAATACAAGTCCAAAAGTGGTTTCCTGCACCAACACAAGTGCGAAAAGTGGTTTTTCAACACTAACACAAGTGCGAAAAGTGGTTTTTCAACACCCAACACAAGTGTGAAAAGTGTTTTTTCAACACTAACACAAGTGCAAAAAGTGTTTTTTCCACACTAATACAAGTGCAAAAGTGGTTTCCTGCACCAACACAAGTGCGAAAAGTGGTTTTTCAACACTAACACAAGTGCAAAAAGTGGTTTTTCAACACTAACACAAGTGCGAAAAGTGTTTTTTCCACACTAATACAAGTGCAAAAGTGGTTTCCTGCACCAACACAAGTGCGAAAAGTGGTTTTTCAACACTAACACAAGTGCGAAAAGTGGTTTTTCAACACTAACACAAGTGCGAAAAGTGGTTTCCTGCACCAACACAAGTGCGAAAAGTGGTTTCCTGCACCAACACAATTGCGAAAAGTGGTTTTTCAACACTAACACAAGTGCGAAATGTAGTTTTTCAACACTAACACAAGTGCAAAAAGTGGTTTTTCAACACTAACACAAGTGCGAAAAGTGTTTTTTCCACACTAATACAAGTGCAAAAGTGGTTTCCTGCACCAACACAAGTTCGAAAAGTGGTTTTTCAACACTACCACAAGTGCAAAAAGTGGTTTTTCAACACTAACACAAGTGCGAAAAGTGGTTTTTCAACACTAACACAAGTGCGAAAAGTGGTTTTCCACACTACTACAAGTGCGAAAGTGGTTTCCTGCACCAACACAAGTGCGAAAAGTAGTTTTTCAACACTAACACAAGTGCGAAAAGTGGTTTTTCAACACTATCACAAGTGCAAAAAAGTGGTTTTTCAACACTAATACAAGTGCAAAAGTGGTTTTTCAACACTAACACAAGTGCGAAAAGTGGTTTTCCACACTAATTCAAGTGTGAAAGTGGTTTCCTGCACCAACACAAGTGCGAAAAGTGGTTTTTCAACACTAACACAAGTGCGAAAAGTGGTTTTTCAACACTATCACAAGTGCAAAAAGTGGTTTTTCAACACTAATACAAGTGCAAAAGTGGTTTCCTGCACCAACACAAGTGCGAAAAGTGGTTTTTCAACACTAACACAAGTGGGAAAAGTGGTTTTTCCACACTAATACAAGTGCAAAAGTGGTTTCCTGCACCAACACATGTGCGAAAAGTGGTTTTTCAACACTAACACAAGTGCAAAAAGTGGTTTTTCAACACTAACACAAGTGCAAAAAGTGGTTTTTCAACACTAACACAAGTGCGAAAAGTATTTTTTCCACACTAATACAAGTGCAAAAGTGGTTTCCTGCACCAACACAAGTGCGAAAAGTGGTTTTTAAACACTAACACAAGTGCGAAAAAGTGGTTTTTCAACACTAACACAAGTGCGAAAAGTGGTTTTTTCCACACTAATACAAGTGCCAAAGTGGTTTCCTGCACCAACACAAGTGCGAAAAGTGGTTTTTCAACACTAACACAAGTGCAAAAAGTGGTTTTTCAACACTAACACAAGTGCGAAAAGTGGTTTTTCAACACTAACACAAGTGCGAAAAGTGTTTTTTCCACACTAATACAACTGCAAAAGTGGATTCCTGCACCAACACAAGTGCGAAAAGTAATTTTTCAACACTAACACAAGTGCAAAAAGTGTTTTTTCAACACTAACACAAGTGCGAAAAGTGTTTTTTTCCACACTAATACAAGTGCAAAAGTGGTTTCCTGCACAAACACAAGTGCGAAAAGTGGTTTTCAACACTAACACGTGCGAAAAGTGGTTTTTCAACACTAACACAAGTGCGAAAAGTGGTTTTTCAACACTAACACAAGTGCGAAAAGTGGTTTTTCAACACTAACACAAGTGCGAAAAGTGTTTTTTCCACACTAATACAAGTGCAAAAGTGGTTTCCTGCACCAACACAAGTGCGAAAAGTGGTTTTTCAACACTAACACAAGTGCGAAAAGTGGTTTTTCAACACTAACACAAGTGCGAAAAGTGGTTTTTCCACACTAATACAAGTGCAAAAGTGGTTTCCTGCACCAAAACAAGTGCGAAAAGTGGTTTTTCAACACTAACACAAGTGCGAAAAGTGGTTTTTCAACACTAACACAAGTGCGAAAAGTGGTTTTTCAACACTAACACAAGTGCGAAAAGTGTTTTTTTCCACACTAATACAAGTGCAAAAGTGGTTTCCTGCACCAACACAAGTGCAAAAAGTGGTTTTTCAACACTAATACAAGTGCGAAAAGTGGTTTTTCAACACTAACACAAGTGCGAAAAGTGGTTTTTCCACACTAATACAAGTGCAAAAGTGGTTTCCTGCACCAAAACAAGTGCGAAAAGTGGTTTTTCAACACTAACACAAGTGCGAAAAGTGGTTTTTCAACACCAACACAAGTGTGAAAAGTGTTTTTTCAACACTAACACAAGTGCAAAAAGTGTTTTTTCCACACTAATACAAGTGCAAAAGTGGTTTCCTGCACCAACACAAGTGCGAAAAGTGGTTTTTCAACACTAACACAAGTGCAAAAAGTGGTTTTTCAACACTAACACAAGTGCGAAAAGTGTTTTTTTCCACACTAATACAAGTGCAAAAGTGGTTTCCTGCACCAACACAAGTGCGAAAAGTGGTTTTTCAACACTAACACAAGTGCGAAAAGTGGTTTTTCAACACTAACACAAGTGCGAAAAGTGGTTTCCTGCACCAACACAAGTGCGAAAAGTGGTTTCCTGCACCAACACAATTGCGAAAAGTGGTTTTTCAACACTAACAACAAGTGCGAAATGTGGTTTTTCAACACTAACACAAGTGCGAAATGTGGTTTTTCAACACTAACACAAGTGCAAAAAGTGGTTTTTCAACACTAACACAAGTGCGAAAAGTGGTTTTCCACACTACTACAAGTGCGAAAGTGGTTTCCTGCACCAACACAAGTGCGAAAAGTAGTTTTTCAACACTAACACAAGTGCGAAAAGTGGTTTTTTCAACACTATCACAAGTGCAAAAAGTGGTTTTTCAACACTAATACAAGTGCAAAAGTGGTTTTTCAACACTAACACAAGTGCGAAAAGTGGTTTTCCACACTAATTCAAGTGTGAAAGTGGTTTCCTGCACCAACACAAGTGCGAAAAGTGGTTTTTCAACACTAACACAAGTGCGAAAGTGGTTTTTCAACACTATCACAAGTGCAAAAAGTGGTTTTTCAACACTAATACAAGTGCAAAAGTGGTTTCCTGCACCAACACAAGTGCGAAAAGTGGTTTTTCAACACTAACACAAGTGGGAAAAGTGGTTTTTCCACACTAATACAAGTGCAAAAGTGGTTTCCTGCACCAACACATGTGCGAAAAGTGGTTTTTCAACACTAACACAAGTGCAAAAAGTGGTTTTTCAACACTAACACAAGTGCAAAAAGTGGTTTTTCAACACAAACACAAGTGCGAAAAGTGTTTTTTCCACACTAATACAAGTGCAAAAGTGGTTTCCTGCACCAACACAAGTGCGAAAAGTGGTTTTTAAACACTAACACAAGTGCGAAAAGTGGTTTTTCAACACTAACACAAGTGCGAAAAGTGGTTTTTTCCACACTAATACAAGTGCCAAAGTGGTTTCCTGCACCAACACAAGTGCAAAAAGTGGTTTTTCAACACTAACACAAGTGCAAAAAGTGGTTTTTCAACACTAACACAAGTGCGAAAAGTGGTTTTTCAACACTAACACAAGTGCGAAAAGTGTTTTTTCCACACTAATACAACTGCAAAAGTGGTTTCCTGCACCAACACAAGTGCGAAAAGTAATTTTTCAACACTAACACAAGTGCAAAAAGTGTTTTTTCAACACTAACACAAGTGCGAAAAGTGTTTTTTCCACACTAATACAAGTGCAAAAGTGGTTTCCTGCACAAACACAAGTGCGAAAAGTGGTTTTTCAACACTAACATGTGCGAAAAGTGGTTTTTCAACACTAACACAAGTGCGAAAAGTGGTTTTTCAACACTAACACAAGTGCGAAAAGTGGTTTTTCAACACTAACACAAGTGCGAAAAGTGTTTTTTCCACACTAATACAAGTGCAAAAGTGGTTTCCTGCACCAACACAAGTGCGAAAAGTGGTTTTTCAACACTAACACAAGTGCGAAAAGTGTTTTTTCCACACTAATACAACTGCAAAAGTGGTTTCCTGCACCAACACAAGTGCGAAAAGTAATTTTTCAACACTAACACAAGTGCAAAAAGTGTTTTTTCAACACTAACACAAGTGCGAAAAGTGTTTTTTCCACACTAATACAAGTGCAAAAGTGGTTTCCTGCACAAACACAAGTGCGAAAAGTGGTTTTTCAACACTAACACGTGCGAAAAGTGGTTTTTCAACACTAACACAAGTGCGAAAAGTGGTTTTTCAACACTAACACAAGTGCGAAAAGTGGTTTTTCAACACTAACACAAGTGCGAAAAGTGTTTTTTCCACACTAATACAAGTGCAAAAGTGGTTTCCTGCACCAACACAAGTGCGAAAAGTGGTTTTTCAACACTAACACAAGTGCGAAAAGTGGTTTTTCAACACTAACACAAGTGCGAAAAGTGGTTTTTCCACACTAATACAAGTGCAAAAGTGGTTTCCTGCACCAAAACAAGTGCGAAAAGTGGTTTTTCAACACTAACACAAGTGCGAAAAGTGGTTTTTCAACACTAACACAAGTGCGAAAAGTGGTTTTTCAACACTAACACAAGTGCGAAAAGTGTTTTTTCCACACTAATACAAGTGCAAAAGTGGTTTCCTGCACCAACACAAGTGCGAAAGTAATTTTTCAACACTAACACAAGTGCGAAAAGTAATTTTTCAACACTAACACAAGTGCAAAAAGTGTTTTTTCAACACTAACACAAGTGCGAAAAGTGTTTTTTCCACACTAATACAAGTGCAAAAGTGATTTCCTGCACAAACACAAGTGCGAAAAGTGGTTTTTCAACACTAACACGTGCGAAAAGTGGTTTTTCAACACTAACACAAGTGCGAAAAGTGGTTTTTCAACACTAACACAAGTGCGAAAAGTGGTTTTTCAACACTAACACAAGTGCGAAAAGTGTTTTTTCCACACTAATACAAGTGCAAAAGTGGTTTCCTGCACCAACACAAGTGCGAAAAGTGGTTTTTCAACACTAACACAAGTGCGAAAAGTGGTTTTTCAACACTAACACAAGTGCGAAAAGTGGTTTTTCCACACTAATACAAGTGCAAAAGTGGTTTCCTGCACCAAAACAAGTGCGAAAAGTGGTTTTTCAACACTAACACAAGTGCGAAAAGTGGTTTTTCAACACTAACACAAGTGCGAAAAGTGGTTTTTCAACACTAACACAAGTGCGAAAAGTGTTTTTTCCACACTAATACAAGTGCAAAAGTGGTTTCCTGCACCAACACAAGTGCAAAAAGTGGTTTTTCAACACTAATACAAGTGCGAAAAGTGGTTTTTCAACACTAACACAAGTGCGAAAAGTGGTTTTTCCACACTAATACAAGTGCAAAAGTGGTTTCCTGCACCAAAACAAGTGCGAAAAGTGGTTTTTCAACACTAACACAAGTGCGAAAAGTGGTTTTTCAACACTAACACAAGTGCGAAAAGTGGTTTTTCAACACTAACACAAGTGCGAAAAGTGGTTTTTCAACACTAACACATGTGCGAAAAATGGTTTTTCCACACTAATAAATGTGCAAAAGTGTTTTCCTGCACCAACACGAGTGCGAAAAGTGGTTTTTCAACACTAACACAAGTGCGAAAAGTGGTTTTTCATCACTAACACAAGTGCGAAAAGTGGTTTTTCAACTCTAACACAAGTGCGAAAAGTGGTTTTTCAACACTAACACATGTGCGAAAAATGGTTTTTCCACACTAATAAATGTGCAAAAGTGTTTTCCTGCACCAACACGAGTGCGAAAAGTGGTTTTTCAACACTAACACAAGTGCGAAAAGTGGTTTTTCAACACTAACACAAGTGCGAAAAGTGGTTTTTCAACACTAACACAAGTGCGAAAAGTGTTTTTTCCACACTAATACAAGTGCAAAAGTGGTTTTCTGCACCAAAACAAGTGCGAAAAGTGGTTTTTCAACACTAACACAAGTGCAAAAAGTGTTTTTTCAACACTAACACAAGTGCGAAAAGTGTTTTTTCCACACTAATACAAGTGCAAAAGTGATTTCCTGCACAAACACAAGTGCGAAAAGTGGTTTTTCAACACTAACACGTGCGAAAAGTGGTTTTTCAACACTAACACAAGTGCGAAAAGTGGTTTTTCAACACTAACACAAGTGCGAAAAGTGGTTTTTCAACACTAACACAAGTGCGAAAAGTGTTTTTTCCACACTAATACAAGTGCAAAAGTGGTTTCCTGCACCAACACAAGTGCGAAAAGTGGTTTTTCAACACTAACACAAGTGCGAAAAGTGGTTTTTCAACACTAACACAAGTGCGAAAAGTGGTTTTTCCACACTAATACAAGTGCAAAAGTGGTTTCCTGCACCAAAACAAGTGCGAAAAGTGGTTTTTCAACACTAACACAAGTGCGAAAAGTGGTTTTTCAACACTAACACAAGTGCGAAAAGTGGTTTTTCAACACTAACACAAGTGCGAAAAGTGTTTTTTCCACACTAATACAAGTGCAAAAGTGGTTTCCTGCACCAACACAAGTGCAAAAAGTGGTTTTTCAACACTAATACAAGTGCGAAAAGTGGTTTTTCAACACTAACACAAGTGCGAAAAGTGGTTTTTCCACACTAATACAAGTGCAAAAGTGGTTTCCTGCACCAAAACAAGTGCGAAAAGTGGTTTTTCAACACTAACACAAGTGCGAAAAGTGGTTTTTCAACACTAACACAAGTGCGAAAAGTGGTTTTTCAACACTAACACAAGTGCGAAAAGTGGTTTTTCAACACTAACACATGTGCGAAAAATGGTTTTTCCACACTAATAAATGTGCAAAAGTGTTTTCCTGCACCAACACGAGTGCGAAAAGTGGTTTTTCAACACTAACACAAGTGCGAAAAGTGGTTTTTCATCACTAACACAAGTGCGAAAAGTGGTTTTTCAACTCTAACACAAGTGCGAAAAGTGGTTTTTCAACACTAACACATGTGCGAAAAATGGTTTTTCCACACTAATAAATGTGCAAAAGTGTTTTCCTGCACCAACACGAGTGCGAAAAGTGGTTTTTCAACACTAACACAAGTGCGAAAAGTGGTTTTTCAACACTAACACAAGTGCGAAAAGTGGTTTTTCAACACTAACACAAGTGCGAAAAGTGTTTTTTCCACACTAATACAAGTGCAAAAGTGGTTTTCTGCACCAAAACAAGTGCGAAAAGTGGTTTTTCAACACTAACACAAGTGTGAAAAGTGGTTTTTCAACACTAACACAAGTGCGAAAAGTGGTTTTTCCACACTAATACAAGTGCAAAAGTGGTTTCCTGCACCAACACAAGTGCGAAAATTGGTTTTTCAACACTAACACAAGTGCGAAAAGTGGTTTTTCAACACTAACACAAGTGCGAAAAGTGGTTTTTCAACACTAACACAAGTGCGAAAAGTGTTTTTTCCACACTAATACAAGTGCAAAAGTGGTTTCCTGCACCAACACAAGTGCGAAAAGTGGTTTTTCAACACTAACACAAGTGCGAAAAGTGGTTTTTCAACACTAACACAAGTGCGAAAAGTGGTTTTTCAACACTAACACAAGTGCGAAAAGTGGTTTTCCACGCTAATACAAGTGCGAAAGTGGTTTCCTGCACCAACACAAGTGCGAAAAGTGGTTTTTCAACATTAACACAAGTGCGAAAAGTGGTTTTTCAACACTATCACAAGTGCAAAAAGTGGTTTTTCAACACTAACACAAGTGCGAAAAGTGGTTTTTCCACACTAATACAAGTGCAAAAGTGGTCTCCTGCACCAACACAAGTGCGAAAAGTGGTTTTTCAACACTAACACAAGTGCGAAAAGTGGTTTTTCAACACTAACACAAGTGCAAAAAGTGGTTTTTCAACACTAACACAAGTGCAAAAAGTGTTTTTCCACACTAATACAAGTGCAAAAGTGGTTTCCTGCACCAACACAAGTGCGAAAAGTGGTTTTTAAACACTAACACAAGTGCGAAAAGTGGTTTTTCAACACTAACACAAGTGCGAAAAGTGGTTTTTCCACACTAATACAAGTGCCAAAGTGGTTTCCTGCACCAACACAAGTGCGAAAAGTGTTTTTTCAACACTAACACAAGTGCAAAAAGTGGTTTTTCAACACTAACACAAGTGCGAAAAGTGGTTTTTCAACACTAACACAAGTGCGAAAAGTGTTTTTTCCACACGAATACAACTGCAAAAGTGGTTTCCTGCACCAACACAAGTGCGAAAAGTGGTTTTTCAACACTAACACAAGTGCGAAAAGTGGTTTTTCCACACTAATACAAGTGCCAAAGTGGTTTCCTGCACCAACACAAGTGCGAAAAGTGGTTTTTCAACACTAACAAAAGTGCGAAAAGTGGTTTTTCAACACTAACACAAGTGCGAAAAGTGGTTTTTCAACACTAACACAAGTGCAAAAAGTGGTTTTTCAACACTAACACAAGTGCGAAAAGTGTTTTTTCCACACTAATACAAGTGCAAAAGTGGTTTCCTGCACCAACACAAGTGCGAAAAGTGGTTTTTAAACACTAACACAAGTGCGAAAAGTGGTTTTTCAACACTATCACAAGTGCAAAAAGTGGTTTTTCAACACTAATACAAGTGCAAAAGTGGTTTTTCAACACTAACACAAGTGCGAAAAGTGGTTTTCCACACTAATTCAAGTGTGAAAGTGGTTTCCTGCACCAACACAAGTGCGAAAAGTGGTTTTTCAACACTATCACAAGTGCAAAAAGTGGTTTTTCAACACTAATACAAGTGCAAAAGTGGTTTCCTGCACCAACACAAGTGCGAAAAGTGGTTTTTCAACACTAACACAAGTGGGAAAAGTGGTTTTTCCACACTAATACAAGTGCAAAAGTGGTTTCCTGCACCAACACATGTGCGAAAAGTGGTTTTTCAACACTAACACAAGTGCGAAAAGTGGTTTTTCAACACTAACACAAGTGCAAAAAGTGGTTTTTCAACACTAACACAAGTGCGAAAAGTGTTTTTTCCACACTAATACAAGTGCAAAAGTGGTTTCCTGCACCAACACAAGTGCGAAAAGTGGTTTTTAAACACTAACACAAGTGCGAAAAGTGGTTTTTCAACACTAACACAAGTGCGAAAAGTGGTTTTTCCACACTAATACAAGTGCCAAAGTGGTTTCCTGCACCAACACAAGTGCGAAAAGTGGTTTTTCAACACTAACACAAGTGCAAAAAGTGGTTTTTCAACACTAACACAAGTGCGAAAAGTGGTTTTTCAACACTAACACAAGTGCGAAAAGTGTTTTTTCCACACTAATACAACTGCAAAAGTGGTTTCCTGCACCAACACAAGTGCGAAAAGTAATTTTTCAACACTAACACAAGTGCAAAAAGTGTTTTTTCAACACTAACACAAGTGCGAAAAGTGTTTTTTCCACACTAACACAAGTGCAAAAGTGGTTTCCTGCACAAACACAAGTGCGAAAAGTGGTTTTTCAACACTATCACAAGTGCAAAAAGTGGTTTTTCAACACTAACACAAGTGCGAAAAGTGGTTTTTCAACACTATCACAAGTGCAAAAAGTGTTTTTTCCACACTAATACAAGTCCAAAAGTGGTTTCCTGCACCAACACAAGTGCGAAAAGTGGTTTTTCAACACTAACACAAGTGCGAAAAGTGGTTTTTCAACACCAACACAAGTGTGAAAAGTGTTTTTTCAACACTAACACAAGTGCAAAAAGTGTTTTTTCCACACTAATACAAGTGCAAAAGTGGTTTCCTGCACCAACACAAGTGCGAAAAGTGGTTTTTCAACACTAACACAAGTGCAAAAAGTGGTTTTTCAACACTAACACAAGTGCGAAAAGTGTTTTTTCCACACTAATACAAGTGCAAAAGTGGTTTCCTGCACCAACACAAGTGCGAAAAGTGGTTTTTCAACACTAACACAAGTGCGAAAAGTGGTTTTTCAACACTAACACAAGTGCGAAAAGTGGTTTCCTGCACCAACACAAGTGCGAAAAGTGGTTTCCTGCACCAACACAATTGCGAAAAGTGGTTTTTCAACACTAACACAAGTGCGAAATGTGGTTTTTCAACACTAACACAAGTGCAAAAAGTGGTTTTTCAACACTAACACAAGTGCGAAAAGTGTTTTTTCCACACTAATACAAGTGCAAAAGTGGTTTCCTGCACCAACACAAGTTCGAAAAGTGGTTTTTCAACACTACCACAAGTGCAAAAAGTGGTTTTTCAACACTAACACAAGTGCGAAAAGTGGTTTTTCAACACTAACACAAGTGCGAAAAGTGGTTTTCCACACTACTACAAGTGCGAAAGTGGTTTCCTGCACCAACACAAGTGCGAAAAGTAGTTTTTCAACACTAACACAAGTGCGAAAAGTGGTTTTTCAACACTATCACAAGTGCAAAAAGTGGTTTTTCAACACTAATACAAGTGCAAAAGTGGTTTTTCAACACTAACACAAGTGCGAAAAGTGGTTTTCCACACTAATTCAAGTGTGAAAGTGGTTTCCTGCACCAACACAAGTGCGAAAAGTGGTTTTTCAACACTAACACAAGTGCGAAAAGTGGTTTTTCAACACTATCACAAGTGCAAAAAGTGGTTTTTCAACACTAATACAAGTGCAAAAGTGGTTTCCTGCACCAACACAAGTGCGAAAAGTGGTTTTTCAACACTAACACAAGTGGGAAAAGTGGTTTTTCCACACTAATACAAGTGCAAAAGTGGTTTCCTGCACCAACACATGTGCGAAAAGTGGTTTTTCAACACTAACACAAGTGCAAAAAGTGGTTTTTCAACACTAACACAAGTGCAAAAAGTGGTTTTTCAACACTAACACAAGTGCGAAAAGTGTTTTTTCCACACTAATACAAGTGCAAAAGTGGTTTCCTGCACCAACACAAGTGCGAAAAGTGGTTTTTAAACACTAACACAAGTGCGAAAAGTGGTTTTTCAACACTAACACAAGTGCGAAAAGTGGTTTTTTCCACACTAATACAAGTGCCAAAGTGGTTTCCTGCACCAACACAAGTGCGAAAAGTGGTTTTTCAACACTAACACAAGTGCAAAAAGTGGTTTTTCAACACTAACACAAGTGCGAAAAGTGGTTTTTCAACACTAACACAAGTGCGAAAAGTGTTTTTTCCACACTAATACAACTGCAAAAGTGGTTTCCTGCACCAACACGAGTGCGAAAAGTAATTTTTCAACACTAACACAAGTGCAAAAAGTGTTTTTTCAACACTAACACAAGTGCGAAAAGTGTTTTTTCCACACTAATACAAGTGCAAAAGTGGTTTCCTGCACAAACACAAGTGCGAAAAGTGGTTTTTCAACACTAACACGTGCGAAAAGTGGTTTTTCAACACTAACACAAGTGCGAAAAGTGGTTTTTCAACACTAACACAAGTGCGAAAAGTGGTTTTTCAACACTAACACAAGTGCGAAAAGTGTTTTTTCCACACTAATACAAGTGCAAAAGTGGTTTCCTGCACCAACACAAGTGCGAAAAGTGGTTTTTCAACACTAACACAAGTGCGAAAAGTGGTTTTTCAACACTAACACAAGTGCGAAAAGTGGTTTTTCCACACTAATACAAGTGCAAAAGTGGTTTCCTGCACCAAAACAAGTGCGAAAAGTGGTTTTTCAACACTAACACAAGTGCGAAAAGTGGTTTTTCAACACTAACACAAGTGCGAAAAGTGGTTTTTCAACACTAACACAAGTGCGAAAAGTGTTTTTTCCACACTAATACAAGTGCAAAAGTGGTTTCCTGCACCAACACAAGTGCAAAAAGTGGTTTTTCAACAC
>NW_027620151.1:0-15000 GCF_964187855.1 Myxine glutinosa
GGAAACCACTTTTGCACTTGTATTAGTGTGGAAAAACCACTTTTCGCACTTGTGTTAGTGTTGAAAAACCATTTTTCACACTTGTGTTAGTGTTGAAAAACCACTTTTCGCACTTGTGTTAGTGTTGAAAAACCACTTTTTGCACCTGTGTTGGTGCAGGAAACCACTTTTGCACTTCTATTAGTGTGGAAAAAACACTTTTCGCACTTGTGTTAGTGTTGAAAAACCACTTTTCGCAGTTGTGTTAGTGTTGAAAAACCACTTTTGCACTTGTGTTGGTGCAGGAAACCACTTTTGCACTTGTATTAGTGTGGAAAAAACACTTTTTGCACTTGTGTTAGTGTTGAAAAACCACTTTTTGCACTTGTGTTGGTGCAGGAAACCACTTTTGCACTTGTATTAGTGTGGAAAAAACACTTTTCGCACTTGTGTTAGTGTTGAAAAACCACTTTTCGCACTTGCGTTGGTGCAGGAAACCACTTTTGCACTTGCATTAGTGTGGAAAAACCACTTTTCGCACTTGTGTTATTGTTGAAAAACCACTTTTCGCACTTGTATTAGTGTGGAAAAAACACTTTTTGCACTTGTGATAGTGTTGAAAAACCACTTTTCGCACTTGTGTTAGTGTTGAAAAACCACTTTTCGCACTTGTGTTGGTGCAGGAAACCACTTTTGCACTTGTATTAGTGTGGAAAAACCACTTTTTGCACTTGTGTTAGTGTTGAAAAACCACTTTTCGCACTTGTGTTGGTGCAGGAAACCACTTTTGCACTTGTATTAGTGTTGAAAAACCACTTTTCGCACTTGCGTTGGTGTTGAAAAACCACTTTTCGCACTTGTGTTAGTGTTGAAAAACCACTTTTTGCACTTGTGTTGGTGCAGGAAACCACTTTTGCACTTGTATTAGTGTGGAAAAACACTTTTCGCAGTTGTGTTAGTGTTGAAAATCCACTTTTCGCACTTGTGTTAGTGTTGAAAAACCACTTTTCGCACTTGTGTTAGTGTTGAAAAAATACTTTTCGCACTTGTGTTAGTGTTGAAAAACCACTTTTCGCACTTGTGTTAGTGTTGAAAAACCACTTTTCGCACTTGTGTTAGTGTTGAAAAACCACTTTTCGCACTTGTGTTGGTGCAGGAAACCACTTTTGCACTTGTATTAGTGTGGAAAAAACACTTTTCGCAGTTGTGTTAGTGTTGAAAAACCACTTTTCACACTTGTGTTAGTGTTGAAAAACCACTTTTCGCACTTGTGTTGGTGCAGGAAACCACTTTTGCACTTGTATTAGTGTGGAAAAACCACTTTTTGCACTTGTGTTAGTGTTGAAAAATCACTTTTCGCACTTGTGTTAGTGTGAAAAACCACTTTTCGCACTTGTGTTGGTGCAGGAAACCACTTTTGCACTTATATTAGTGTGGAAAAAACACTTTTCGCAGTTGTGTTAGTGTTGAAAAACCACTTTTCGCACTTGTGTTAGTTTTGAAAAACCACTTTTCGCACTTGTGTTAGTGTTGAAAAACCACTTTTCGCACTTGTGTTGGTGCAGGAAACCACTTTTGCACTTGTATTAGTGTGGAAAAAACACTTTTCGCAGTTGTGTTAGTGTTGAAAAACCACTTTTCGCACTTGTGTTAGTGTTGAAAAAACACTTTTCGCACTTGTGTTAGTGTTAAAAAACCACTTTTCGCACTTGTTTTAGTGTTGAAAAACCACTTTTCGCACTTGTGTTAGTGTTGAAAAACCACTTTTCGCACTTGTATTAGTGTGGAAAAAACACTTTTCGCACTTGTGTTAGTGTTGAAAAACCACTTTTCGCACTTGTGTTAGTGTTGAAAAACCACTTTTCGCACTTGTGTTGGTGCAGGAAACCACTTTTGCACTTGTATTAGTGTGGAAAAACCACTTTTTGCACTTGTGTTAGTGTTGAAAAATCACTTTTCGCACTTGTGTTAGTGTTGAAAAACCACTTTTCGCACTTGTGTTGGTGCAGGAAACCACTTTTGCACTTGTATTAGTGTGGAAAAAACACTTTTCGCACTTGTGTTAGGGTTGAAAAACCACTTTTCGCACTTGTGTTAGTGTGGAAAAACCACCTTTCGCACTTGTGTTAGTGTTGAAAAACCACTTTTCGCACTTGTGTTGGTGCAGGAAACCACTTTTGCACTTGTATTAGTGTGGAAAAACCACTTTTTGCACTTGTGTTAGTGTTGAAAAACCACTTTTCGCACTTGTGTTAGTGTTGAAAAACCACTTTTGCACTTGTGTTGGTGCAGGAAACCACTTTTGCACTTGTATTAGTGTGGAAAAAACACTTTTCGCACTTGTGTTAGTGTTGAAAAACCACTTTTTGCACTTTTGTTAGTGTTGAAAAACCACTTTTCGCACTTGTGTTAGTGTTGAAAAAATACTTTTCGCACTTGTGTTAGTGTTGAAAAACCACTTTTCGCACTTGTGTTAGTGTTGAAAAACCACTTTTCGCACTTGTGTTAGTGTTGAAAAACCACTTTTCGCACTTGTGTTGGTGCAGGAAACCACTTTTGCACTTGTATTAGTGTGGAAAAAACACTTTTCGCAGTTGTGTTAGTGTTGAAAAACCACTTTTCGCACTTGTGTTAGTGTTGAAAAACCACTTTTCGCACTTGTGTTAGTGTTGAAAAAACACTTTTCGCACTTGTGTTAGTGTTAAAAAACCACTTTTCGCACTTGTGTTAGTGTTGAAAAACCACTTTTCGCACTTGTGTTAGTGTTGAAAAACCACTTTTCGCACTTGTATTAGTGTGGAAAAAACACTTTTCGCACTTGTGTTAGTGTTGAAAAACCACTTTTCGCACTTGTGTTAGTGTTGAAAAACCACTTTTCGCACTTGTGTTGGTGCAGGAAACCACTTTTGCACTTGTATTAGTGTGGAAAAACCACTTTTCGCACTTGTGTTAGTGTTGAAAAATCACTTTTCGCACTTGTGTTAGTGTTGAAAAACCACTTTTCGCACTTGTGTTGGTGCAGGAAACCACTTTTGCACTTGTATTAGTGTGGAAAAAACACTTTTCGCACTTGTGTTAGTGTTGAAAAACCACTTTTCGCCCTTGTGTTAGTGTGGAAAAACCACCTTTCGCACTTGTGTTAGTGTTGAAAAACCACTTTTCGCACTTGTGTTGGTGCAGGAAACCACTTTTGCACTTGTATTAGTGTGGAAAAACCACTTTTCGCACTTGTGTTAGTGTTGAAAAACCACTTTTCGCACTTGTGTTAGTGTTGAAAAACTACTTTTGCACTTGTGTTGGTGCAGGAAACCACTTTTGCACTTGTATTAGTGTGGAAAAAACACTTTTCGCACTTGTGTTAGTGTTGAAAAACCACTTTTCGCACTTGTGTTGGTGCATGAAACCACTTTTGCACTTGTATTAGTGTGGAAAAAACACTTTTTGCACTTGTGATAGTGTTGAAAAACCACTTTTCGCACTTGTGTTAGTGTTGAAAAACCACTTTTCGCACTTGTGTTAGTGTTGAAAAACCACTTTTCGCACTTGTGTTAGTGTTGAAAAACCACTTTTCGCACTTGTGTTAGTGTTGAAAAACCACTTTTCGCACCTGTGTTGGTGCAGGAAACCACTTTTGCACTTGTATTAGTGTGGAAAAACCACTTTTCGCACTTGTGTTAGTGTTGAAAAACCACTTTTTGCACTTGTGTTAGTGTTGAAAAACCACTTTTCGCACTTGTGTTGGTGCAGGAAACCACTTTTGCACTTGTATTAGTGTGGAAAAACCACTTTTCACACTTGTGTTAGTGTTGAAAAACCACTTTTCGCACTTGTGTTGGTGCAGGAAACCACTTTTGCACTTGTATTAGTGTGGAAAAACCACTTTTCGCACTTGTGTTAGTGTTGAAAAACCACTTTTCGCACTTGTATTAGTGTGGAAAAACCACTTTTCGCACTTGTGATAGTGTTGAAAAACCACTTTTCGCACTTGTGTTAGTGTTGAAAAACCACTTTTGCACTTGTGTTGGTGCAGGAAACCACTTTTGCACTTGTATTAGTGTGGAAAAACCACTTTTCACACTTGTGATAGTGTTGAAAAACCACTTTTCGCACTTGTGTTAGTGTTGAAAAACCACTTTTCGCACTTGTGTTGGTGCAGGAAACCACTTTTGCACTTGTATTAGTGTGGAAAAACCACTTTTCGCACTTGTGTTAGTGTTGAAAAACCATTTTTCACACTTGTGTTAGTGTTGAAAAACCACTTTTCGCACTTGTGTTAGTGTTGAAAAACCACTTTTTGCACCTGTGTTGGTGCAGGAAACCACTTTTGCACTTCTATTAGTGTGGAAAAAACACTTTTCGCACTTGTGTTAGTGTTGAAAAACCACTTTTCGCAGTTGTGTTAGTGTTGAAAAACCACTTTTGCACTTGTGTTGGTGCAGGAAACCACTTTTGCACTTGTATTAGTGTGGAAAAAACACTTTTTGCACTTGTGTTAGTGTTGAAAAACCACTTTTTGCACTTGTGTTGGTTCAGGAAACCACTTTTGCACTTGTATTAGTGTGGAAAAACCACTTTTCGCACTTGTGTTAGTGTTGAAAAACCACTTTTTGCACTTGTGTTGGTTCAGGAAACCACTTTTGCACTTGTATTAGTGTGGAAAAACCACTTTTCGCACTTGTGTTAGTGTTGAAAAACCACTTTTCGCACTTGTGTTGGTGCAGGAAACCACTTTTGCACTTGTATTAGTGTGGAAAAACCACTTTTCGCACTTGTGTTAATGTTGAAAAACCACTTTTTGCACTTGTTTTAGTGTTGAAAAACCACTTTTCGCACTTGTGTTGGTGCAGGAAACCACTTTTGCACTTGTATTAGTGTGGAAAAACCACTTTTCGCACTTGTGTTAGTGTTGAAAAACCACTTTTCGCACTTGTGTTAGTGTTGAAAAACCACTTTTCGCACTTGTGTTGGTGCAGGAAACCACTTTTGCACTTGTATTAGTGTGGAAAAAACACTTTTTGCACTTGTGATAGTGTTGAAAAACCACTTTTCGCACTTGTGTTAGTGTTGAAAAACCACTTTTCACACTTGTGTTGGTGCAGGAAACCACTTTTGCACTTGTATTAGTGTGGAAAAAACACTTTTTGCACTTGTGATAGTGTTGAAAAACCACTTTTCGCACTTGTGTTAGTGTTGAAAAACCACTTTTCGCACTTGTGTTAGTGTTGAAATACCACTTTTTGCACTTTTGTTAGTGTTGAAAAACCACTTTTCGCACTTGTGTTAGTGTTGAAAAACCACTTTTTGCATTTGTGTTGGTGCAGGAAACCACTTTTGCACTTGTATTAGTGTGGAAAAAACCACTTTTCACACTTGTGTTAGTGTTGAAAAACCACTTTTCGCACTTGTATTAGTGTGGAAAAACCACATTTCGCACTTGTGATAGTGTTGAAAAACCACTTTTCGCACTTGTGTTAGTGTTGAAAAACCACTTTTGCACTTGTGTTGGTGCAGGAAACCACTTTTGCACTTGTATTAGTGTGGAAAAACCACTTTTCACACTTGTGATAGTGTTGAAAAACCACTTTTCGCACTTGTGTTAGTGTTGAAAAACCACTTTTCGCATTTGTGTTGGTGCAGGAAACCACTTTTGCACTTGTATTAGTGTGGAAAAACCACTTTTCGCACTTGTGTTAGTGTTGAAAAACCATTTTTCACACTTGTGTTAGTGTTGAAAAACCACTTTTCGCACTTGTGTTAGTGTTGAAAAACCACTTTTTGCACCTGTGTTGGTGCAGGAAACCACTTTTGCACTTCTATTAGTGTGGAAAAAACACTTTTCGCACTTGTGTTAGTGTTGAAAAACCACTTTTCGCAGTTGTGTTAGTGTTGAAAAACCACTTTTGCACTTGTGTTGGTGCAGGAAACCACTTTTGCACTTGTATTAGTGTGGAAAAAACACTTTTTGCACTTGTGTTAGTGTTGAAAAACCACTTTTTGCACTTGTGTTGGTTCAGGAAACCACTTTTGCACTTGTATTAGTGTTGAAAAACCACTTTTCGCACTTGCGTTGGTGCAGGAAACCACTTTTGCACTTGTATTAGTGTGGAAAAACCACTTTTCGCACTTGTGTTATTGTTGAAAAACCACTTTTCGCACTTGTATTAGTGTGGAAAAAACACTTTTTGCAATTGTAATAGTGTTGAAAAACCACTTTTCGCACTTGTGTTAGTGTTGAAAAACCACTTTTCGCACTTGTGTTGGTGCAGGAAACCACTTTTGCACTTGTATTAGTGTGGAAAAACCACTTTTCGCACTTGTGTTAGTGTTGAAAAACCACTTTTTGCACTTGTTTTAGTGTTGAAAAACCACTTTTCGCACTTGTGTTGGTGCAGGAAACCACTTTTGCACTTGTATTAGTGTGGAAAAACCACTTTTCGCACTTGCGTTGGTGTTGAAAAACCACTTTTCGCACTTGTGTTAGTGTTGAAAAACCACTTTTTGCACTTGTGTTGGTGCAGGAAACCACTTTTGCACTTGTATTAGTGTGGAAAAAACACTTTTCGCAGTTGTGTTAGTGTTGAAAATCCACTTTTCGCACTTGTGTTAGTGTTGAAAAACCACTTTTTGCACTTGTGTTGGTGCAGGAAACCACTTTTGCACTTGTATTAATGTGGAAAAAACACTTTTCGCAGTTGTGTTAGTGTTGAAAAACCACTTTTCGCACTTGTGTTAGTGTTGAAAAACCACTTTTCGCACTTGTGTTAGTGTTGAAAAAATACTTTTCGCACTTGTGTTAGTGTGGAAAAAACACTTTTCGCACTTGTGTTAGTGTTGAAAAACCACTTTTCGCACTTGTGTTAGTGTTGAAAAACAACTTTTCGCACTCGTGTTGGTGCAGGAAACCACTTTTGCACTTGTATTAGTGTGGAAAAACCACTTTTCGCACTTGTGTTAGTGTTGAAAAATCACTTTTCGCACTTGTGTTAGTGTTGAAAAACCACTTTTCGCACTTGTGTTGGTGCAGGAAACCACTTTTGCACTTGTATTAGTGTGGAAAAAACACTTTTCGCACTTGTGTTAGTGTTGAAAAACCACTTTTTGCACTTGTGTTAGTATGGAAAAACCACCTTTCGCACTTGTGTTAGTGTTGAAAAACCACTTTTCGCACTTGTGTTGTTGCAGGAAACCACTTTTGCACTTGTATTAGTGTGGAAAAAACACTTTTCGCACTTGTGTTAGTGTTGAAAAACCACTTTTCGCACTTGTGTTATTGTTGAAAAACCACTTTTGCACTTGTGTTGGTGCAGCAAACCACTTTTGCACTTGTATTAGTGTGGAAAAAACACTTTTCGCACTTGTGTTAGTGTTGAAAAACCACTTTTCGCACTTGTGTTGGTGCAGGAAACCACTTTTGCACTTGTATTAGTGTGGAAAAAACACTTTTTGCACTTGTGATAGTGTTGAAAAACCACTTTTCGCACTTGTGTTAGTGTTGAAAAACCACTTTTCGCACTTGTGTTAGTGTTGAAAAACCACTTTTCGCACTTGTGTTAGTGTTGAAAAACCACTTTTCGCACTTGTGTTGGTGCAGGAAACCACTTTTGCACTTGTATTAGTGTGGAAAAACCACTTTTCGCACTTGTGTTAGTGTTGAAAAACCACTTTTCGAACTTGTGTTGGTGCAGGAAACCACTTTTGCACTTGTATTAGTGTGGAAAAAACACTTTTTGCACTTGTGATAGTGTTGAAAAACCACTTTTCGCACTTGTGTTAGTGTTGAAAAACCACTTTTCACACTTGTGTTGGTGCAGGAAACCACTTTTGCACTTGTATTAGTGTGGAAAAAACACTTTTTGCACTTGTGATAGTGTTGAAAAACCACTTTTCGCACTTGTGTTAGTGTTGAAAAACCACTTTTCGCACTTGTGTTAGTGTTGAAAAACCACTTTTTGCACTTTTGTTAGTGTTGAAAAACCACTTTTCGCACTTGTGTTAGTGTTGAAAAACCACTTTTTGCACTTGTGTTGGTGCAGGAAACCACTTTTGGACTTGTATTAGTGTGGAAAAACCACTTTTCGCACTTGTGTTAGTGTTGAAAAACCACTTTTCGCACTTGTATTAGTGTGGAAAAACCACTTTTCGCACTTGTGATAGTGTTGAAAAACCACTTTTCGCACTTGTGTTCGTGTTGAAAAACCACTTTTGCACTTGTGTTGGTGCAGGAAACCACTTTTGCACTTGTATTAGTGTGGAAAAACCACTTTTCGCACTTGTGATAGTGTTGAAAAACCACTTTTCGCACTTGTGTTAGTGTTGAACAACCACTTTTCGCACTTGTGTTAGTGTTGAAAAACCACTTTTTGCACCTGTGTTGGTGCAGGAAACCACTTTTGCACTTCTATTAGTGTGGAAAAAACACTTTTCGCACTTGTGTTAGTGTTGAAAAACCACTTTTCGCAGTTGTGTTAGTGTTGAAAAACCACTTTTTGCACCTGTGTTGGTGCAGGAAACCACTTTTGCACTTCTATTAGTGTGGAAAAAACACTTTTCGCACTTGTGTTAGTGTTGAAAAACCACTTTTCGCAGTTGTGTTAGTGTTGAAAAACCACTTTTGCACTTGTGTTGGTGCAGGAAACCACTTTTGCACTTGTATTAGTGTGGAAAAAACACTTTTTGCACTTTTGATAGTGATGAAAAACCACTTTTCGCACTTGTGTTTTTTTTTTTTTTTTTTTTGTATACAAGATCGAGGCTCGTGAAAGAGCAAACATTAATCACACAAAAAGACAAACCGACACACAAAACACAAAAAAGAAGGGGAGCGGCAGACAAGATGGGGAGAGAGGGGGGAGGACACAAAAGAGAGGGGGAAGAAGGGGAAGGACACAAACACAACATTTGAGAGCAGGGACATCGGGAGGACTTGGGGGGAGGTGGGAGAGGATTAAAACATATGAACACTGCAAGGACTCTGGGGTGAATTACCGGGGGTAGAAAAGATCAAGGTTTTCGATGGGGGAAGATAAGAGATGGTGGTGAACAGCTGTTTTAAAGACCTGGAGGGAGGAGTGGGATTGAAGGGAGTGGGGGAGTTTGTTCCAGAGGCGGGAGAAAAGGGGAATGAAAGAGTGAAGGTGAGCAGAGAGCCTAGACTTTGGCAGTTTAACCATAAGAGGGTTGCAGGCAGATCTTGTGCGACCTGAAGGAATATTGGGGGGACAGAGCACAGAGAGAGCTGGGGGAGCAAGGCCAGAGAGGAGTCGGTAGAAGACAGAAAGACCACCAACCTGCCTGCGGTGAGTGAGTGAAAGGCCCTCGGTGTTGACTACATCGCAGGAGATTCCAATGATTCTGAAAGCTTTGGCCTCAACAGTGTGAAGCCGAGCAAGGTGTGAGGCAGGAGCACCAGCCCAGAGGGGGGAACAGTATTCCATTGAGCTGCGGATGAAAGCCTTGTATGTGGTGAGGAGCTCAGGTGTGCCAAGGAAGGACTTCGCACGACGGAGGATGCCCAGTCGGCGACTGGCTTTGGAGGCCAGCTTGGAAATGTGGTTTTCCCAAGAAAGATCATGGCAGATAGTGAGACCCAAAAGCTTGAGCGACAGAACTTCTTGGAGAGGATTGTTGAGAAAGTAGATGGGAGGGTTGTCCAGTCGGTCCTTTCGAAGAGACATTGTAAGAGTGTGAGATTTGTCAGGATTGAAAGACATGTTCCACTTGTTTGACCAGTCTGTGATTTTGTCCAGGTCTGCAGAGAGTGAGGAGGCTGCAGACTGCCGATCTGAGGGATGAGGAATGGAGCGACAGAGAGTAGAGTCGTCAGCAAAGAGATAGAGAGGATTTTCAAGAGAGTCAGAGAGATCATTGATGAAGACCAGAAAAAGCACAGGGCCCAAAAGCACAGGGCCCAGCCCAGAACACTGTGTTGGTGCAGGAAACCACTTTTGCACTTGTATTAGTGTTGAAAAACCACTTTTCGCACTTGTGTTAGTGTTGAAAAACCACATTTCGCACTTGTGTTAGTGTTGAAAAACCACTTTTCGCACTTGTGTTGGTACAGGAAACCACTTTTGCAGTTGTATTAGTGTGGAAAAAAACTTTTTGCACTTGTTATAGTGTTGAAAATCCACTTTTCGCACTTGTGTTAGTGTTGAAAAACCACTTTTCGCACTTGTGTTAGTGTTGAAAAACCACTTTTCGCACTTGTGTTTGTGCAGGAAACCACTTTTGCACTTGTATTAGTGTGGAAAAACCACTTTTTGCACTTGTGATAGTGTTGAAAAACCACTTTTCGCACTTGTGTTGCTGCAGGAAACCACTTTTGCACTTGTATTAGTGTGGAAAAAACACTTTTTGCACTTTTGATAGTGTTGAAAAACCACTTTTCGCACTTGTGTTAGTGTTGAAAAACCACTTTTCGCAGTTGTGTTGGTGCAGGAAACCACTTTTGCACTTGTATTAGTGTGGAAAAAACACTTTTTGCACTTGTGATAGTGTTGAAAAAACACATTTCGCACTTGTGTTAGTGTTGAAAACCACTTTTCGCACTTGTGTTGGTGCAGGAAACCACTTTTGCATTTGTATTAGTGTGGAAAAACCACTTTTTGCACTTGTGATAGTGTTGAAAAACCACTTTTCGCACCTGTGTTAGTGTTGAAAAACAACTTTTCGCACTTGTGTTAGTGTTGAAAAACCATTTTTCGCACTTGTGTTAGTGTTGAAAAACCACTTTTCGCACTTGTATTAGTGTGGAAAAAACACTTTTCGCACTTGTGTTAGTGTTGAAAAACCACTTTTCGCACTTGTGTTAGTGTTGAAAAACCACTTTTCGCACTTGTGTTAGTGTTGAAAAACCACTTTTCGCACTTGTGTTAGTGTTGAAAAACTACTTTTCACACTTGTATTAGTGTGGAAAAAACACTTTTCGCACTTGTGTTAGTGTTGAAAAACCACTTTTCGCACTTGTGTTAGTGTTGAAAAACCACTTTTCGCACTTGTATTAGTGTGGAAAAAACACTTTTCGCACTTGTGTTAGTGTTGAAAAACCACTTTTCGCACTTGTGTTAGTGTTGAAAAACCACTTTTCGCACTTGTGTTAGTGTTGAAAAACCACTTTTCGCACTTGTGTTAGTGTTGAAAAACCACTTTTCACACTTGTATTAGTGTGGAAAACACTTTTCGCACTTGTGTTAGTGTTGAAAAACCACTTTTCGCACTTGTGTTAGTGTTGAAAAACCACTTTTCGCACTTGTGTTAGTGTTGAAAAACCACTTTTCGCACTTGTGTTGGTGCAGGAAACCACTTTTGCACTTGTATTAGTGTGGAAAAACACTTTTTGCACTTGTGATAGTGTTGAAAAACCACTTTTCGCACTTGTGTTAGTGTTGAAAAACCACTTTTCGCACTTGTGTTGGTGCAGGAAACCACTTTTGCACTTGTATTAGTGTGGAAAAAACACTTTTTGCACTTGTGATAGTGTTGAAAAACCACTTTTCGCACTTGTGTTAGTGTTGAAAAACCACTTTTCGCACTTGTGTTAGTGTTGAAAAACCACTTTTTGCACTTTTGTTAGTGTTGAAAAACCACTTTTCGCACTTGTGTTAGTGTTGAAAAACCACTTTTTGCACTTGTGTTGGTGCAGGAAACCACTTTTGCACTTGTATTAGTGTGGAAAAAACACTTTTCGCACTTGTGTTAGTGTGGAAAAACCACTTTTCGCACTTGTGATAGTGTTGAAAAACCACTTTTCGCACTTGTGTTAGTGTTGAAAAACCACTTTTGCACTTGTGTTGGTGCAGGAAACCACTTTTGCACTTGTATTAGTGTGGAAAAACCACTTTTCGCACTTGTGTTAGTGTTGAAAAACCATTTTTCACACCTGTGTTAGTGTTGAAAAACCACTTTTCGCACTTGTGTTAGTGTTGAAAAACCACTTTTTGCACCTGTGTTGGTGCAGGAAACCACTTTTGCACTTCTATTAGTGTGGAAAAAACACTTTTCGCACTTGTGTTAGTGTTGAAAAACCACTTTTCGCAGTTGTGTTAGTGTTGAAAAACCACTTTTGCACTTGTGTTGGTGCAGGAAACCACTTTTGCACTTGTATTAGTGTGGAAAAAACACTTTTTGCACTTTTGATAGTGATGAAAAACCACTTTTTGCACTTGTGTTAGTGTTGAAAAACCACTTTTCGCACTTGTGTTGGTGCAGGAAACCACTTTTGCACTTGTATTAGTGTTGAAAAACCACTTTTCGCACTTGTGTTAGTGTTGAATAACCACTTTTCGCACTTGTGTTGGTGCAGGAAACCACTTTTGCACTTGTATTAGTGTGGAAAAACACTTTTCGCAGTTGTGTTAGTGTTGAAAATCCACTTTTCGCACTTGTGTTAGTGTTGAAAAACCACTTTTCGCACTTGTGTTGGTGCAGGAAACCACTTTTGCACTTGTATTAGTGTGGAAAAAACACTTTTCGCAGTTGTGTTAGTGTTGAAAAACCACTTTTCGCACTTGTGTTAGTGTTGAAAAACCACTTTTCGCACTTGTGTTAGTGTTGAAAAAATACTTTTCGCACTTGTGTTAGTGTTGAAAAACCACTTTTCGCACTTGTGTTAGTGTTGAAAAACCACTTTTCGCACTTGTGTTAGTGTTGAAAAACCACTTTTCGCACTTGTGTTGGTGCAGGAAACCACTTTTGCACTTGTATTAGTGTGGAAAAAACACTTTTCGCAGTTGTGTTAGTGTTGAAAAACCACTTTTCGCACTTGTGTTAGTGTTGAAAAACCACTTTTCGCACTTGTGTTAGTGTTGAAAAACCACTTTTCGCACTTGTGTTAGTGTTGAAAAAACACTTTTCGCACTTGTGTTAGTGTTAAAAAACCACTTTTCGCACTTGTGTTAGTGTTGAAAAACCACTTTTCGCACTTGTGTTAGTGTTGAAAAACCACTTTTCGCACTTGTATTAGTGTGGAAAAAACACTTTTCGCACTTGTGTTAGTGTTGAAAAACCACTTTTCGCACTTGTGTTAGTGTTGAAAAACCACTTTTCGCACTTGTGTTGGTGCAGGAAACCACTTTTGCACTTGTATTAGTGTGGAAAAACCACTTTTTGCACTTGTGTTAGTGTTGAAAAATCACTTTTCGCACTTGTGTTAGTGTTGAAAAACCACTTTTCGCACTTGTGTTGGTGCAGGAAACCACTTTTGCACTTGTATTAGTGTGGAAAAAACACTTTTCGCACTTGTGTTAGTGTTGAAAAACCACTTTTCGCACTTGTGTTAGTGTGGAAAAACCACCTTTCGCACTTGTGTTAGTGTTGAAAAACCACTTTTCGCACTTGTGTTGGTGCAGGAAACCACTGTTGCACTTGTATTAGTGTGGAAAAACCACTTTTCGCACTTGTGTTAGTGTTGAAAAACCACTTTTCGCACTTGTGTTAGTGTTGAAAAACCACTTTTGCACTTGTGTTGGTGCAGGAAACCACTTTTGCACTTGTATTAGTGTGGAAAAAACACTTTTCGCACTTGTGTTAGTGTTGAAAAACCACTTTTTGCACTTTTGTTAGTGTTGAAAAACCACTTTTCGCACTTGTGTTAGTGTTGAAAAACCACTTTTCGCACTTGTGTTAGTGTTGAAAAACCACTTTTCGCACTTGTGTTGGTGCAGGAAACCACTTTTGCACTTGTATTAGTGTGGAAAAACCACTTTTTGCACTTGCGTTGGTGTTGAAAAACCACTTTTCGCACTTGTGTTAGTGTTGAAAAACCACTTTTTGCACTTGTGTTGGTGCAGGAAACCACTTTTGCACTTGTATTAGTGTGGAAAAAACACTTTTCGCAGTTGTGTTAGTGTTGAAAATCCACTTTTCGCACTTGTGTTAGTGTTGAAAAACCACTTTTCGCACTTGTGTTGGTGCAGGAAACCACTTTTGCACTTGTATGAGTGTGGAAAAAACACTTTTCGCAGTTGTGTTAGTGTTGAAAAACCACTTTTTGCACTTGTGTTAGTGTTGAAAAACCACTTTTCGCACTTGTGTTAGTGTTGAAAAAACACTTTTCGCACTTGTGTTAGTGTTAAAAAACCACTTTTCGCACTTGTGTTAGTGTTGAAAAACCACTTTTCGCACTTGTGTTAGTGTTGAAAAACCACTTTTCGCACTTGTATTAGTGTGGAAAAAACACTTTTCGCACTTGTGTTAGTGTTGAAAAACCACTTTTCGCACTTGTGTTCGTGTTGAAAAACCACTTTTCGCACTTGTGTTGGTGCAGGAAACCACTTTTGCACTTGTATTAGTGTGGAAAAACCACTTTTCGCACTTGTGTTAGTGTTGAAAAATCACTTTTCGCACTTGTGTTAGTGTTGAATAACCACTTTTCGCACTTGTGTTGGTGCAGGAAACCACTTTTGCACTTGTATTAGTGTGGAAAAAACACTTTTCGCACTTGTGTTAGTGTTGAAAAACCACTTTTCGCACTTGTGTTAGTGTGGAAAAACCACCTTTCGCACTTGTGTTAGTGTTGAAAAACCACTTTTCGCACTTGTGTTGGTGCAGGAAACCACTTTTGCACTTGTATTAGTGTGGAAAAACCACTTTTCGCACTTGTGTTAGTGTTGAAAAACCACTTTTCGCACTTGTGTTAGTGTTGAAAAACCACTTTTGCACTTGTGTTGGTGCAGGAAACCACTTTTGCACTTGTATTAGTGTGGAAAAAACACTTTTCGCACTTGTGTTAGTGTTGAAAAACCACTTTTCGCACTTGTGTTGGTGCAGGAAACCACTTTTGCACTTGTATTAGTGTGGAAAAAACACTTTTTGCACTTGTGATAGTGTTGAAAAACCACTTTTCGCACTTGTGTTAGTGTTGAAAAACCACTTTTCGCACTTGTGTTAGTGTTGAAAAACCACTTTTCGCACTTGTGTTAGTGTTGAAAAACCACTTTTCGCACTTGTGTTAGTGTTGAAAAACCACTTTTCGCACTTGTGTTGGTGCAGGAAACCACTTTTGCACTTGTATTAGTGTGGAAA
>NW_027620152.1:0-10000 GCF_964187855.1 Myxine glutinosa
AATTGCGTATTATTGAACCATGACTATGTCTAATTGCGGACTATTGAATGTACCATTTAGGCCTTTTTTTTTTTCTTTTTTTTTACCCCTTGGACCTTTTATGACCCTATATACCCCTTTAAACTCCTTGGACTTTTGTTGTACCCTTTTGAGTATAGACCTTTCCACCATTTCGACTGCTTTGAGCCTTTATACCTTTTAAGATCATTTAGACCCCTTGAGTTTAGACCTTTAAAGCCATTGTGCTCCTCTATCGACACTTTAGACCCCAACAACTATTGGAAAATATTATTTGACCTTTAGACCCCTTAAAAACCCTATAGAGCTCTATGGACAGACCCTTTTGAAACACTTAGGCTGTTTACACCCCATTACACCCCTGAGACACACACCAAACAAAAATCCATAATATTTTTGCAATACACAGACTATACTTGTTTCTGCATCTCCACCCACCCGGAGACTGGGTACTCCATCAGGTGGAACAGCAATTGCATATTTGGTCACTGAATTGGTTCACCAATCAAAACCTAGACTCATATTGTTTTTGAAGTCAAAAGGTCAAGGTCACATAAAATCAATGTTCATCAAATTGACTTGATTTTAACAGGGTTTGCCTATTGGGTCACTGAAGCCCATTGCATAAGGTCAAAGATCAAGGTCACAAATCAAAAAATTTCAGACTATTAACTTCAAATTTGAACATGATTTGCATATTGGGTCACAGACTTGGTTCACCACAAATCAGAACTACCGATTTAGCCTTTTTGACATGCCAACGGTTTCCATGACAACAATTTCACCCCATTATAACCAAATGGGCCTTTTTGTGAATTTATTATTATCATGCATGAGTATTTTCTCAAGATATCAAATTGAAATTTGAACAGCTTATTTGTACCTATGTGTAGTACCTTTTTCAGTCGAGTTTGGTTAAACTTGGTCAATGGTCAAGGGCATCTGAAACATGTAAAACATTATTAGGCTGCAATTAGAAAATGTATAAACCAAATTTGTTATACACAACAATCCATCATGTAAAACACTTGATAGGTCAGATTTTACAAATTATCAAATTGCTGTTTCCATGGCAACTTTTGTTTATTTGAATTTTACAACGCACTATATCTTTGTCTGTGAGCAGGATATCTCAAAAAGTTCTGGACGGATTCGGATGAAACTTGGACAGGTTGGGTGTGTGACAATGACGATTCGATTTTGGTGCAGATCTGAATATGGATTCGGATATCGCTTGCCAAGCTAGCCGATCCTTATCGATGGTTTTGAATGGAGTGCTTGCTTGAGTGCTTAAGCCCCTTTAGGCTAGTGGCCAAATGAGGTTTTGGGTGGCATACCCCTACCCAAGGTAGAACAAGTCACAACCTATTTTTTCTTGAAGAGGGATGTTTGGTGAGTTAGAAAATCATGGTTGTGAACCTGAGATCATTGCACAACATTTTGAAAATCACGTTTACATATGTACCACTGCAGACTGCAAAAATGGATTTAATCGCCACAGATTTTGGCTCATATTGGCTCATATATTTGTTAATACTGGTGCTACAAACACAAATTTGGTACCAAAATGTGCGGAATGATGACATATATATCTGTAAAAACCATTTGTGATGTAACAAAGGCTTTTGTGTGACCTACAGGCAAAAATAGTAGAATTTTACTCAACAAATCAGCTTTGGGTTTACCAATAAATATCAACAAAAACATTAATTACTTCAAAAATATTGGACTTGCAGTCATACTTGTTACATCAACATAATCCAAGTTTATTTACCCTTTGAAAAATATATCTAATGATATAATTGTCACTGAAATGATATAGTTATAACTGAAATCATATGTCGCCCCACTAATGCTGACCGATAGAAATCCCGAAGCAGATATGCAACATGAAGAATTGACTTAAGATTCTGACACAATTGTGAAAGTGACTTTTATAGACATCATGTTGATATAAGCTATTTCACATATGACGATAATGAATTCATAACATGCACTGTAACTTATGTACATCTATTACATGAAGTAATACATGTAATACATTTTAAAGTTCAGTCACGCTCTTCATCAGTGCTGTCGTCAAAGACAACAGAATCATCAACATTTGGACAATCGTCTGCACTACACGAGCAGAATTCAGTGCAGGTCAGTCCTGCAGAGATACAATGACATGTTCTGCTCTGCCTACAGTCATCGTCGGTGCAGTAGAGATGCGTGAGATCTCGAACCTCCCTTGGGGCTGCATCCTTTTGGAACATGACAGGCTCAAGTTTGTTGTCTCTGACCTGCCATCCATTACCATCGGGGTTCCAAAGTACAGGCTTCGCGACATGGCTGTGGGTCCATATCGCCACCTGGTAATTTGCTCGCTTCAGATGTTGTTCGAAAGCATCGTCTGTTGGTGGGAAGAGAGATGCTGGTTTGTCACTTGTGCAGGCATAAACATAACGAAGTTGGTCGAGTATGTGACTTGACTTTGAACCATACAACGACAGAGCATATTTTGTGGCAGTGCTGACGACATTGGTTGTATCTCTGGTTTGGCCTAACCGTGACAGTGGTGCCAAGTGTGCAATGTTTTGCTTGAGTTTCGAATATGCAGTGCGTTTCCCGACTTTGAACAGCGAGGAGGTTGTGTCACAGCCACTTATAGCATGTGATGCTGGCAAGCAACTTGACGTATCCTGACCGATGTCGTCCGTTATTCTGTTGACAGGAATGAATCTCTGACGATTCGTTGTTTTTGTACAGTGACCTGCATTCATGTACACTTTGGTGTCCCCAAACATGCCTTTCCCACAGTTATAGATGAGTAGGACCAACACGTCAGTGTCATCACATCGTACAATGACCCTTGAGTGTGCTCTGGCGAAATGGATAGCATGTAGCAGGAGTCGTGTGTCAGCCTCCTCATGTGTGCTGAACAATTCAGGTAGTTCCCGGATGCCTCTATGATCCACAACTTTAACTAGCAGGCCATTGTTAAAGCCTCCTGCCAGTGTGATAGATTGGTTTTCCTCAAGCTGCAATTGGGCGGCTACTGTCAAGTAACTGCAGAGGAAATCGGCAAGCGCTGATTTGTTTGTGGTGTTCTTCAGGAACTTCCTGTAGTTTGGAACTGTGCGTTGTCCATCGATGACATATCTGGGTGTTAACTCTCCACCAGTGCGACATTCTCTTTCCAGCTGCTTGATAGAGAGTGGTACATCATACCTGTCAAAAACCAATGTAACTGATGTCACACCTTGGTTACTAGCAAGCAGTGACTGAATCTTCTGCATTATGGTACGTCCGCGATCGTCAAATGTGTCAAACTGGGCTTCATCAAGTGCCTGAAGTAGTGCCATCCCATCAATGACATAAGCAGTATCATGTTGGTCAGAGGGTTCGAGCACCTGGACTTCCTCGCAATTAGCTTCTAACTTCTTTGCCAGATCCACCTTGTTGGTTTTTTGCATTGTCCCATCATTGTTGAAGAGGGACGGTGGCACAGGAGCCAGTTCATGTGTCAGGACTTGTTCCAGACTGACATCGCGTTTCTTTGAGACAGCAAGCAGCCGTCGGAAAAGTACTTCTGAATCCACCATCAATTTATCTCGTTTGTTGGTTTTCATGGGTTTTGACATGTCCGCAAACGTTGGTGTCTTTGTTCGTGAGTCTGTTTCCCAGAAACTCTTGGTTTGGTCAGCAAGAAGTCGCTTTTCGATAAAACTTTTGTTGCATTTCTGGGCGTCTGTTAAGAAATGTCCAAGTCCGTTTGATACTTCTTGTGAAGCAACCTGGCCTGTGGCGATGTTGACCAATTCGTCAGGTATAGTACGGTCAAACGGATTTTGTGCGTTTGATACAAATTCCGTGATCTTGGTAACATCTTGTTCATCCCTTACCATCCTTGTCTTTCCATGCTCAGCGTGGTTGTGCAAGCTACTTCAGTGTCCCCATCACAGAGTTCTTTAAAAGCCTCTGTATATTGTGCTGTGACATGTCGAGTGACCATCCATCTGGTAAGGGCACCTTTCCTCAAGGTAAACCCGATGACACTTCCCTGGCTCTTTCCCTCACAGTTAATTGTTTGTTCAAGTGCTTGGTCACTAGCAACAGCATTGAACCGGCGCAAAGACCTACGGACCACAAATCCACCTTCCTGCAGATATTGATAGGATTTTGGGTGCAATTCCCGAAGTGATAGCATATCATTCAAATATCCTGGCAAATATTTGGCATAATTTCCTCTGTCTGCAGCTCGGCACCAGGGTATAGTCTCACAGACGGCGATGAGATGGAGTTCGAACAGTCCCTCGCACTCTGCTCTCAGAAGTCACAGCAAGATGTTTACTCCCTGCATAAATGTATCCCAGTAGGCAAATGTTGCAGACTGTGTCCTACCTGCATTTGTGAACTCTTGTTGTAGTGCTTGCAAAGGTGCTATGTGCTCGGATTCAAGTTGTTTCGTCAGTGTTATTGCGGATTCCCTGTCTCCTGCATTGAAAGCATTCTGGATCTCTCTCACAAGCCTGTACATGTCGTCTTTGGGCAACATGGTGTGTTCTGTTGCCGCAGACGTGCATGGTTGCTGGTCACTCTCACTGGGGTTGGATGTGGAGATATTTGACTTGCTGGTATACTTGGCCCGACACGATTTGTGGAATGATACTTTCAAATCAAGACTCAATATGTCTTGTTGCAAAGGCCAGATACTTTCATAAACGTCATCTTTTCTGATTTGACTTGCTTTGAAGATTGCACTCAAACCATTAAATGTTGGGTTCTTTACAACTTCTTGCTTTTTAGGGTTGAGGGGTTTAAAGCATACTAGGGCATTGCCCGTACTATATCTATATCTAAAATTATATCCCCCCCCTCTATTTACATGAAATGGTTTGGTCCAAAGCGAACGGCTTGCGAGTACGGTGACAATCCCCCCCCTCTATTTACATGCAATGGTTTGGTCCAAAGCGAACGGCTTCCGGAGTTTGGTAAAGAAATCGCCATCGCGTGCACAAACGCGCAGGAAAGCGAATGAATCGCAAATTCGGTTTTATTAGTTTTAAAACATAGTTTAACGCCAACATAGTTTGCAAACGTGAAATAAATGAATACGCTCTCAAATGTGCCATCCGAGGCAGAGTGTGTCCTCCACGTTCGGCACACGCGATCGTTCGCTGCTCTCTGATTGGTTGAATCGTTTTTTGGACATAGCTCGGTAAGTAATTGTCCGATTAATATGAAACCTTGAAAAGGCACATCCTCGGGTCCCCAGCAATATACCTGGCAAGTTAAAAGTATATCGGACCCGTGGTTGTCGAGAAACAGCGGTAACAGACAAACAGACGTACAGACGTACAGACGTACAAACGTACAAACGTACAGACAGAGATTACTGGAATTATAGATAGATGATGCAGTGGTCAGTGTCAATTTTAAGACGCTTCACAACAGGTGGTTCCAGATCCATAATTGCAGATCAATTGTCAGCACAAGCATCTGAAATGAAATAATTAAAGATAAGTATATATCAGTAGTTTTAGAAAAAGGCAATCAAGCTCAAAATTGATTTTCTGCAACTGGATTTAAAATCATTCTTGTTTGGTTAATGCATATACATGTATTATAAATTAATCAATGTCGGTTACTTTTAGGGGGGGTGACATATGGTTTCGGTAATAACTCTATTAATTCAACTGATTTATCTTTATGAGTTATATTTCTAAAAAGGAGAATGATAGAGGGTTATTTTGATGTAATATGTAGTAATACAACTCAAATACTTATGAAGAAATTAATTGTTTAGTTGATATTTATTGGTAAACCCGAAGCTGATTTATTGCGCAAAATTCCACTATTTTTGCCTGTAGGTCACACAAAAGCCTTTGTTACATCACAAATGGTTTTTACACATATATATGTCATCATTCTGCACATTTTGGTACCAAATTTGTGTTTGTAGCACCAGTATTAACAAATATATGAGCCAATATGAGCCAAAATCTGTGGCGATTAAATCCATTTTTGCAGTCTGCAGTGGTACATATGTAAACGTGATTTTCAAAATGTTGTGCAATGATCTCAGGTTCACAACCATGATTTTCTAACTCCCCAAACATCCCTCTTCAAGAAAAAATAGGTTGTGACTTGTTCTACCGTGGGTAGGGGTTTCTCACATTTTAGGCCCCTTTTTAAATTTGGCCACTAGCCTACTTGGCGAGCGCTCCACAATGAACTTGGTAAGTGAACACATCCCCGAACCTCAAACCATCGGTGACCATCGGAACCACACCCATCCGATCGACCACACCCATGGCTCCAACACACCCATTTTATTAGACCACGCCAATTATTTAAAGAAAATAGATGAAAAAACCGACAAATGATGTATTGCCATGTGTCTGCTGGTCGGTCATTGGGCTACAAATCGTAAACTATTCAGCCTGGCAGAGGTATGCATTCTACCGAATTCAGTTCTAATTGATTATTGGTTTTAGAAAAATCATGGAACCTTGAATCATAGAAAGTGTGAAATGTGGAGCAGCGGTTATTGTGGTTATTATTGTCGTGCAGACCCTTCGGTTAACACCAGGGCTCGCAGATGGACCAGAACGGATTTACTGGAGGCGACGACCAAACACGGATTCGGCTATAAAATGCGGGAGGAAGAAGGGAAGTGGAAGCTGCAGTTAAAGCGCGTACCTGTGGAAGGCCAACGAACTCAAACGGCACAAGATTTGCAGGGAATGGAAAATAATACAAGGGTTTATTTGCAAAGGTCGGGACAGGGAAAACGCGATACTAAATAAAAGTCCTAAGTTGGGATCCCACACACCTTACTTCAGAAACGAGACACAGGAATGAGTTACGAAAAGAATTGTCTCTCGTGTAATGCAAAATGTTCTGTGGGTGCAGCCTTATCTCGTCTGTAGTCTTGTCCATCGTCGTCCTACACGGCTCCCTCCGTCCACCTCCGAGCACCAAACCAAAAGCACCACGCGTCCAATGCACCAAAAGCACCACGGTCCACCGCAGGCTAGCGAGCCCCACACAAGGTCGGTCTCCAACATGAGGCACAAAGGGACAGGCACGGAGAGATTGCAGGAGGAGAGAACAGCGTCGTGGAGAGGAACAGAGCCAACAGGAATCCAAGCCAAGCGCAGCGCGAAGCACGATCCAAGCCACGAGGGAAGAGAAGGATCCAAGTCAAGCACGAACGGGGCGAAGAGAGCTAGCTTCAATGTCGTCTCTGAGAAAAAGCCCCCGAATCGGTGCAGCGCCCCCTTATATCACTTCGCCTGGTGACGTTAGACCGAAGCTTCTCGTCGTTCCCCGAACTTTCCAGCATCTTTCCTCCAATGAATCCCCTCCTCCTTAGTTGCATCCTCGTGCCTCCGGCGCTGATTGGCTGAGGTTCGCGCCTTCCGCGCCAATCAATCACTCGTCCCCTGTAGCGTGGTGATAGCTCGTGTCACTCTATGGTGCTTGGCCTGCTGGAGGTGTAGCTGGCTGCGGCCCATGCGGCTCTCAAATGTTGTGTTTGTGTGCTTCCCCTTCTCTCCCCATCTTGTTTTTCCGCTCCCTCTTTTTATATATTTTGTTTGTCTGGCTGATTTGTTTGTGAAGTAAATGTTAGCTCTTTCACGAGCCTCGATTCAGTATACAAAAAAAAAAAAAAAAAAAAAAAAAAAGTCATTGTCAGGGAAGGGAATTTAATTACTGTGTGCACTACAGGGCCTGTCTAAGTGTTTATATGGGTATGCATTGCCATAAGGAACAATGGTTTGATTACCAGGTGTGACACACAGTGGTTTATCTTAATCCCTACACTATCTAACACCCGAACATCCTGGTATGTTCACAAGCAGACTCCTAACCTGACAAACCGGACTACACACACACAACTTATTACAGGTAGATTCCCTATCGCGACAGTCGAAGCATGTTACCTATTCAGATCTACCTGGCTCTAGATATTGCTCTACCCTACCGACATAACATTATTATTATTTTTTGAATTATTCGGTGATTGGCTGGTGGGGGCTTCATCCTTCCAACATGACATTCTGAGCGAGTCTTGCCTCTAGAGATCATGGCTCGGATGGATACACGAGCGGAACGTGAGCGGTGCAGAGGTGTGGCGTGTGTTATGTCACAATGTAATGTTGGTGTGCATTCGTTTCTAAGAATAAAATTGAGGATTGTGACTGTTGTTTTGGTCATAACGTCAATTGATCAGTGTTACGTAGGGTGTTTGAAAAGTTCTAAGAACTACATTATGATTGTTCAAGACGTCAAAAAAAAATAGAACCAGCATAAGTATGGAATATGGATGTACAGATGAATGTCCATGTACAGCTATTGCATCGTTAACATATATATTTTACTGCTTTATTGTTGAGGTGTCTTCCCGATATATTTTGAAGTTAGAAACGGTAATTGAACCATAGCCTAATTCACAAATTAGTCTTTAACGGACAGAGTAAAATACAAATTTGTATTTGTCAAAATGTAATCTACAATTTACACGTTAGCGGCACGACAGGTGACGTCATACTTTACGTCTGACAGGCTGAATGCAATTTGGTTACCAAGGGTTGGATTTTAGTTCTCTTTGGCGCTTCAACGACATCTTTCTTTGGACGAATCTTAAACGGTTGCTGTGGAAACCTAAACAACAAATCTCCCAGCAAGGCCTGTAGCCTGTAAGAGGACTGCTGAGGAAATGGGGCTTGATCTCCTTCCTGTAAACCCGACTGACCCACCTATTTTTAAATTGCCCGCTATATGAGGGGTCCAGACGGTGCCTTTATCGGAACATTAGAGATGGGGATTAAAGAATTCGATCTGCCGGGAATCATAAGCCCGTTGAACCAGAAACACTCCCGCCTCTGGAAAGCTGTACTTATAAATAATATTTTTTTAAAGACAGCGGGAAATCCCAATAAAATTTTCGGGAAACCTAATTTATCTTTGGGTATCACGTTCAGGTTACGATACGTGGCGTATATAGAGCCTCGCGGCTCTGAAAACGCCATTGAACCGTTAAAACGAAGAAGAAGATGCAAAAAAATAGGAGGAGGAGGAGGAGGAGGATTCCCATTTCCCAGAGTGACGTGTGACGTAATGCTGGGCTTTGCAACCCACGGGCCGTGATTGCAGGCCGAGCAACGGCTGGAGGAGGCTTGTTTATACGCCTTTCGGAGTGGAGCAGGAGGGTCCACCGCAACGCCGAACGGTCGTTTTGCCTTTGCCATCCACAAGGAGCGGTGTCCGCGGGAACGAGGTGACCTGTGGTGCCTGCGCCGCGCGGGCCTGCCCGGGGTAGGGGGAGGGGGGACGGTGCGGCCCGAATCGTGTAAAACCCGTCCGGGCCGTGCGGCCTTCATTAACTGGGACCGCAGCGCGTCCACGGAGCGGCCCTTATGGTTATGGTTATGCCGGTTGCCGGCTCGAGTCGTAACTGGGCCCCGGGTGTCTTTGTCCGGCTTCATCTTTGCGCTTCAAGCTGTTTCGGCCTCTTCGCAGCGCTCCCGGGGAAAGAAGTGGTTGGGGGTAATTTGTAATAGTATGATGTGTTGTGGGTGACAGGGTCGGGGTACTTTATATAATGTGTTCTCGTTTATGACGAAAATTATGCTTTGTGATTAACGAAAATCCTCTACCGTGAACCCTTTACCACTGACTGTTACCCCTTCCCCCTTTTCCCTACCCACAACATCCCCACCACTTATTTCCTTCCATCCCAACCCCCCCACTCCCCCCCATTCCAGTCTGCACCCCCTTCCCCTACCCACAACATCCCCACCACTTATTTCCTTCCATCCCAACCCCCCCACTCCCCCCCCCCATTCCAGTCTGCACCCCCTTCCCCTACCCACAACATCCCCACCACTTATTTCCTTCCATCCCACTCCCCCCCCCCATTCCAGTCTGCACCCCCTTCCCCTACCCACAACATCCCCACCACTTATTTCCTTCCATCCCAACCCCCCCA
>NW_027620152.1:12500-14938 GCF_964187855.1 Myxine glutinosa
TCTGTCTGTGTGTCTCTCTGTCTGTGTGTCTCTCTGTCTGTGTGTCTCTCTGTCTGTGTGTCTCTCTGTCTGTGTGTCTCTCTGTCTGTGTGTCTCTCTGTCTGTGTGTCTCTCTGTCTGTGTGTCTCTCTGTCTGTGTGTCTCTCTGTCTGTGTGTCTCTCTGTCTGTGTGTCTCTCTGTCTGTGTGTCTCTCTGTCTGTGTGTCTCTCTGTCTGTGTGTCTCTCTGTCTGTGTGTCTCTCTGTCTGTGTGTCTCTCTGTCTGTGTGTCTCTCTCGTGTGTGTGTGTCTCTGCTGTGTGTGTGTCTCTCTGCGTGTGTGTGTGTCTCTCTGCGTGTGTGTGTGTCTCTCTGCGTGTGTGTGTGTCTCTCTGCGTGTGTGTGTGTCTCTCTGCGTGTGTGTGTGTCTCTCTGCGTGTGTGTGTGTCTCTCTGCGTGTGTGTGTGTCTCTCTGCGTGTGTGTGTGTCTCTCTGCGTGTGTGTGTGTCTCTCTGCGTGTGTGTGTGTCTCTCTGCGTGTGTGTGTGTCTCTCTGCGTGTGTGTGTGTCTCTCTGCGTGTGTGTGTGTCTCTCTGCGTGTGTGTGTGTCTCTCTGCGTGTGTGTGTGTCTCTCTGCGTGTGTGTGTGTCTCTCTGCGTGTGTGTGTGTCTCTCTGCGTGTGTGTGTGTCTCTCTGCGTGTGTGTGTGTCTCTCTGCGTGTGTGTGTGTCTCTCTGCGTGTGTGTGTGTCTCTCTGCGTGTGTGTGTGTCTCTCTGCGTGTGTGTGTGTCTCTCTGCGTGTGTGTGTGTCTCTCTGCGTGTGTGTGTGTCTCTCTGCGTGTGTGTGTGTCTCTCTGCGTGTGTGTGTGTCTCTCTGCGTGTGTGTGTGTCTCTCTGCGTGTGTGTGTGTCTCTCTGCGTGTGTGTGTGTCTCTCTGCGTGTGTGTGTGTCTCTCTGCGTGTGTGTGTGTCTCTCTGCGTGTGTGTGCGTCTCTCTGCGTGTGTGTGTGTCTCTCTGCGTGTGTGTGTGTCTCTCTGCGTGTGTGTGCGTCTCTCTGCGTGTGTGTGCGTCTCTCTGCGTGTGTGTGCGTCTCTCTGCGTGTGTGTGCGTCTCTCTGCGTGTGTGTGCGTCTCTCTGCGTGTGTGTGCGTCTCTCTGCGTGTGTGTGCGTCTCTCTGCGTGTGTGTGCGTCTCTCTGCGTGTGTGTGCGTCTCTCTGCGTGTGTGTGCGTCTCTCTGCGTGTGTGTGCGTCTCTCTGCGTGTGTGTGCGTCTCTCTGCGTGTGTGTGCGTCTCTCTGCGTGTGTGTGCGTCTCTCTGCGTGTGTGTGCGTCTCTCTGCGTGTGTGTGCGTCTCTCTGCGTGTGTGTGCGTCTCTCTGCGTGTGTGTGCGTCTCTCTGCGTGTGTGTGCGTCTCTCTGCGTGTGTGTGCGTCTCTCTGCGTGTGTGTGCGTCTCTCTGCGTGTGTGTGCGTCTCTCTGCGTGTGTGTGCGTCTCTCTGCGTGTGTGTGCGTCTCTCTGCGTGTGTGTGCGTCTCTCTGCGTGTGTGTGCGTCTCTCTGCGTGTGTGTGCGTCTCTCTGCGTGTGTGTGCGTCTCTCTGCGTGTGTGTGCGTCTCTCTGCGTGTGTGTGCGTCTCTCTGCGTGTGTGTGCGTCTCTCTGCGTGTGTGTGCGTCTCTCTGCGTGTGTGTGCGTCTCTCTGCGTGTGTGTGCGTCTCTCTGCGTGTGTGTGCGTCTCTCTGCGTGTGTGTGCGTCTCTCTGCGTGTGTGTGCGTCTCTCTGCGTGTGTGTGCGTCTCTCTGCGTGTGTGTGCGTCTCTCTGCGTGTGTGTGCGTCTCTCTGCGTGTGTGTGCGTCTCTCTGCGTGTGTGTGCGTCTCTCTGCGTGTGTGTGCGTCTCTCTGCGTGTGTGTGCGTCTCTCTGCGTGTGTGTGCGTCTCTCTGCGTGTGTGTGCGTCTCTCTGCGTGTGTGTGCGTCTCTCTGCGTGTGTGTGCGTCTCTCTGCGTGTGTGTGCGTCTCTCTGCGTGTGTGTGCGTCTCTCTGCGTGTGTGTGCGTCTCTCTGCGTGTGTGTGCGTCTCTCTGCGTGTGTGTGCGTCTCTCTGCGTGTGTGTGCGTCTCTCTGCGTGTGTGTGCGTCTCTCTGCGTGTGTGTGCGTCTCTCTGCGTGTGTGTGCGTCTCTCTGCGTGTGTGTGCGTCTCTCTGCGTGTGTGTGCGTCTCTCTGCGTGTGTGTGCGTCTCTCTGCGTGTGTGTGCGTCTCTCTGCGTGTGTGTGCGTCTCTCTGCGTGTGTGTGCGTCTCTCTGCGTGTGTGTGCGTCTCTCTGCGTGTGTGTGCGTCTCTCTGCGTGTGTGTGCGTCTCTCTGCGTGTGTGTGCGTCTCTCTGCGTGTGTGTGCGTCTCTCTGCGTGTGTGTGCGTCTCTCTGCGTGTGTGTGCGTCTCTCTGCGTGTGTGTGCGTCTCTCTGCGTGTG
>NW_027620153.1:0-14793 GCF_964187855.1 Myxine glutinosa
AATGTGGTTTTTCAACACTAACACAAGTGCGAAAAGTGGTTTTTCAACACTAACACAAGTGCGAAAAGTGTTTTTTCCACACTAATACAAGTGCAAAAGTGGTTTCCTGCACCAACACAAGTGCGAAAAGTGGTTTTTCAACACGAACAAAGTGCGAAAAGTGGTTTTTCAACACTAACACAAGTGCGAAAAGTGTTTTTTTCCACACTAATACAAGTGCAAAAGTGGTTCCTGCACCAACACAAGTGCGAAAAGTGTTTTTTCAACACTAACACAAGTGCGAAAAGTGGTTTTTCAACACTAACACAAGTGCGAAAAGTGGTTTTTCAACACTAACACAAGTGCGAAAAGTGTTTTTTCCACACTAATACAAGTGCAAAAGTGGTTTCCTGCACCAACACAAGTGCGAAAAGTGGTTTTTCAACACTAACACAAGTGCGAAAAGTAGTTTTTCAACACTATCACATGTGCAAAAAGTGTTTTTTCCACACTAATACAAGTGCAAAAGTGGTTTCCTGCACCAACACAAGTGCAAAAAGTGGTTTTTCAACACTAACACAAGTGCGAAAAGTGGTTTTTCAACACTGACACAAGTGCGAAAAGTGGTTTTTCAACACTAACACAAGTGCGAAAAGTGTTTTTTCCACACTAATACAAGTGCAAAAGTGGTTTCCTGCACCAACACAAGTGCGAAAAGTGGTTTTTCAACACTAACACAAGTGCGAAAAGTGGTTTTTCAACACTAACACAAGTACGAAAAGTGTTTTTTCCACACTAATACAAGTGCAAAAGTGGTTTCCTGCACCAACACAAGTGCGAAAAGTGGTTTTTCAACACTAACAACAAGTGCGAAAAGTGGTTTTTCAACACTAACACAAGTGCGAAAAGTGGTTTTTCAACACTAACACAAGTGCGAAAAGTGTTTTTTCCACACTAATACAAGTGCAAAAGTGGTTTCCTGCACCAACACAAGTGCGAAAAGTGGTTTTTCAACACTAACACAAGTGCGAAAAGTGGTTTTTCAACACTAACACAAGTGCGAAAAGTGGTTTTTCAACATTAACACAAGTGCGAAAAGTGGTTTTTCAACACTAACACAAGTGCGAAAAGTGTTTTTTCCACACTAATACAAGTGCAAAAGTGGTTTCCTGCACCAACACAAGTGCGAAAAGTGGTTTTTCAACACTAACACAAGTGCGAAAAGTGGTTTTTCAACACTAACACAAGTGCGAAAAGTGTTTTTTCCACACTAATACAAGTGCAAAAGTGGTTTCCTGCACCAACACAAGTGCGAAAAGTGGTTTTTCAACACTAACACAAGTGCGAAAAGTGGTTTTTCAACACTAACACAAGTGCGAAAAGTGGTTTTTCAACACTAACACAAGTGCGAAAAGTGGTTTTTCAACATTAACACAAGTGCGAAAAGTGGTTTTTCAACACTAACACAAGTGTGAAAAGTGTTTTTTCCACACTAATACAAGTGCAAAAGTGGTTTCCTGCACCAACACAAGTGCGAAAAGTGGTTTTTCAACACTAACACAAGTGCGAAATGTGGTTTTTCAACACTAACACAAGTGCGAAAAGTGGTTTTTCAACACTAACACAAGTGCGAAAAGTGTTTTTTCCACACTAATACAAGTGCAAAAGTGGTTTCCTGCACCAACACAAGTGCGAAAAGTGGTTTTTCAACACGAACAAAGTGCGAAAAGTGGTTTTTCAACACTAACACAAGTGCGAAAAGTGTTTTTTCCACACTAATACAAGTGCAAAAGTGGTTCCTGCACCAACACAAGTGCGAAAAGTGGTTTTTCAACACTAACACAAGTGCGAAAAGTGGTTTTTCAACACTAACACAAGTGCGAAAAGTGTTTTTTCCACACTAATACAAGTGCAAAAGTGGTTTCCTGCACCAACACAAGTGCGAAAAGTGGTTTTTCAACACTAACACAAGTGCGAAAAGTGTTTTTTCCACACTAATACAAGTGCAAAAGTGGTTTCCTGCACCAACACAAGTGCGAAAAGTGGTTTTTCAACACTAACACAAGTGCGAAAAGTGGTTTTTCAACACTAACACAAGTGCGAAAAGTGGTTTTTCAACACTAACACAAGTGCGAAAAGTGGTTTTTCAACATTAACACAAGTGCGAAAAGTGGTTTTTCAACACTAACACAAGTGCGAAAAGTGTTTTTTCCACACTAATACAAGTGCAAAAGTGGTTTCCTGCACCAACACAAGTGCGAAAAGTGGTTTTTCAACACTAACACAAGTGCGAAATGTGGTTTTTCAACACTAACACAAGTGCGAAAAGTGGTTTTTCAACACTAACACAAGTGCGAAAAGTGTTTTTTCCACACTAATACAAGTGCAAAAGTGGTTTCCTGCACCAACACAAGTGCGAAAAGTGGTTTTTCAACACGAACAAAGTGCGAAAAGTGGTTTTTCAACACTAACACAAGTGCGAAAAGTGTTTTTTTCCACACTAATACAAGTGCAAAAGTGGTTCCTGCACCAACACAAGTGCGAAAAGTGGTTTTTCAACACTAACACAAGTGCGAAAAGTGGTTTTTCAACACTAACACAAGTGCGAAAAGTGTTTTTTCCACACTAATACAAGTGCAAAAGTGGTTTCCTGCACCAACACAAGTGCGAAAAGTGGTTTTTCAACACTAACACAAGTGCGAAAAGTGGTTTTTCAACACTAACACAAGTGCGAAAAGTGTTTTTTCCACACTAATACAAGTGCAAAAGTGGTTTCCTGCACCAACACAAGTGCGAAAAGTGGTTTTTCAACACTAACACAAGTGCGAAAAGTGGTTTTTCAACACTAACACAAGTGCGAAAAGTGGTTTTTCAACACTAACACAAGTGCGAAAAGTCGTTTTTCAACATTGACACAAGTGCGAAAAGTGGTTTTTCAACACTAACACAAGTGCGAAAAGTGTTTTTTCCACACTAATACAAGTGCAAAAGTGGTTTCCTGCACCAACACAAGTGCGAAAAGTGGTTTTTCAACACTAACACAAGTGCGAAAAGTGGTTTTTCAACAATAACACAAGTGCGAAAAGTGTTTTTTCCACACTAATACAAGTGCAAAAGTGGTTTCCTGCACCAACACAAGTGCGAAAAGTGGTTTTTCAACACTAACACAAGTGTGAAAAGTGGTTTTTCAACACTAACACAAGTGCGAAAAGTGGTTTTTCAACACTAACACTAGTGCGAAAAGTGTTTTTTCCACACTAATACAAGTGCAAAAGTGGTTTCCTGCACCAACACAAGTGCGAAAAGTGGTTTTTCAACACTAACACAAGTGCGAAAAGTGGTTTTTCAACACGAACACAAGTGCGACAAGTGTTTTTTCCACACTAATAGAAGTGCAAAAGTGGTTTCCTGCACCAACACCAGTGCGAAAAGTGGTTTTTCAACACTAACACAAGTGCGAAAAGTGGTTTTTCAACACTAACACAAGTGCGAAAAGTGGTTTTTCAACACTAACACAAGTGCGAAAAGTGTTTTTTCCACACTAATACAAGTGCAAAAGTGGTTTCCTGCACCAACACAAGTGCGAAAAGTGGTTTTTCAACACTAACACAAGTGCGAAAAGTGGTTTTTCAACACTAACACAAGTGCGAAAAGTGGTTTTTCAACACTAACACAAGTGCGAAAAGTGGTTTTTCAACACTAACACAAGTGCGACAAGTGTTTTTTCCACACTAATACAAGTGCAAAAGTGGTTTCCTGCACCAACACAAGTGCGAAAAGTGGTTTTTCAACACTAACACAAGTGCGAAAAGTGGTTTTTCAACACTAACACAAGTGCGAAAAGTGTTTTTTCCACACTAATACAAGTGAAAAAGTGGTTTCCTGCACCAACACAAGTGCGAAAAGTGGTTTTTCAACACTAACACAAGTGCGAAAAGTGGTTTTTCAACACTAACACAAGTGCGAAAAGTGGTTTTCAACACTAACACAAGTGCGAAAAGTGTTTTTTCCACACTAATACAAGTGCAAAAGTGGCTTCCTGCACCAACACAAGTGCAAAAAGTGGTTTTTCAACACTAACACAAGTGCGAAAAGTGGTTTTTCAACACTGACACAAGTGCGAAAAGTGGTTTTTCAACACTAACACAAGTGCGAAAAGTGTTTTTTCCACACTAATACAAGTGCAAAAGTGGTTTCCTGCACCAACACAAGTGCGAAAAGTGGTTTTTCAACACTAACACAAGTGCGAAAAGTGGTTTTTCAACACTAACACAAGTGCGAAAAGTGTTTTTTCCACACTAATACAAGTGCAAAAGTGGTTTCCTGCACCAACACAAGTGCGAAAAGTGGTTTTTCAACACTAACACAAGTGCGAAAAGTGGTTTTTCAACACTAACACAAGTGCGAAAAGTGGTTTTTCAACACTAACACAAGTGCGAAAAGTGGTTTTTCAACATTAACACAAGTGCGAAAAGTGGTTTTTCAACACTAACACAAGTGCGAAAAGTGTTTTTTCCACACTAATACACGTGCAAAAGTGGTTTCCTGCACCAGCACAAGTGCGAAAAGTGGTTTTTCAACACTAACACAAGTGCGAAATGTGGTTTTTCAACACTAACACAAGTGCGAAAAGTGGTTTTTCAACACTAACACAAGTGCGAAAAGTGTTTTTTCCACACTAATACAAGTGCAAAAGTGGTTTCCTGCACCAACACAAGTGCGAAAAGTGGTTTTTCAACACGAACAAAGTGCGAAAAGTGGTTTTTCAACACTAACACAAGTGCGAAAAGTGTTTTTTCCACACTAATACAAGTGCAAAAGTGGTTCCTGCACCAACACAAGTGCGAAAAGTGGTTTTTCAACACTAACACAAGTGCGAAAAGTGGTTTTTCAACACTAACACAAGTGCGAAAAGTGTTTTTTCCACACGAATACAAGTGCAAAAGTGGTTTCCTGCACCAACACAAGTGCAAAAAGTGGTTTTTCAACACTAACACAAGTGCGAAAAGTGGTTTTTCAACACTAACACAAGTGCGAAAAGTGGTTTTTCAACACTAACACAAGTGCGAAAAGTGTTTTTTCCACACTAATACAAGTGCAAAAGTGGTTTCCTGCACCAACACAAGTGCGAAAAGTGGTTTTTCAACACTAACACAAGTGCGAAAAGTGGTTTTTCAACACTAACACAAGTGCGAAAAGTGTTTTTTCCACACTAATACAAGTGCAAAAGTGGTTTCCTGCACCAACACAAGTGCGAAAAGTGGTTTTTCAACACTAACACAAGTGCGAAAAGTGGTTTTTCAACACTAACACAAGTGCGAAAAGTGGTTTTTCAACACTAACACAAGTGCGAAAAGTGGTTTTTCAACATTAACACAAGTGCGAAAAGTGGTTTTTCAACACTAACACAAGTGCGAAAAGTGTTTTTTCCACACTAATACAAGTGCAAAAGTGGTTTCCTGCACCAACACAAGTGCGAAAAGTGGTTTTTCAACACTAACACAAGTGCGAAATGTGGTTTTTCAACACTAACACAAGTGCGAAAAGTGGTTTTTCAACACTAACACAAGTGCGAAAAGTGTTTTTTCCACACTAATACAAGTGCAAAAGTGGTTTCCTGCACCAACACAAGTGCGAAAAGTGGTTTTTCAACACGAACAAAGTGCGAAAAGTGGTTTTTCAACACTAACACAAGTGCGAAAAGTGTTTTTTCCACACTAATACAAGTGCAAAAGTGGTTCCTGCACCAACACAAGTGCGAAAAGTGGTTTTTCAACACTAACACAAGTGCGAAAAGTGGTTTTTCAACACTAACACAAGTGCGAAAAGTGTTTTTTCCACACTAATACAAGTGCAAAAGTGGTTTCCTGCACCAACACAAGTGCGAGAAGTGGTTTTTCAACACGAACAAAGTGCGAAAAGTGGTTTTTCAACACTAACACAAGTGCGAAAAGTGTTTTTTCCACACTAATACAAGTGCAAAAGTGGTTCCTGCACCAACACAAGTGCGAAAAGTGGTTTTTCAACACTAACACAAGTGCGAAAAGTGGTTTTTCAACACTAACACAAGTGCGAAAAGTGTTTTTTCCACACTAATACAAGTGCAAAAGTGGTTTCCTGCACCAACACAAGTGCGAAAAGTGGTTTTTCAACACTAACACAAGTGCGAAAAGTGGTTTTTCAACACTAACACAAGTGCGAAAAGTGTTTTTTCCACACTAATACAAGTGCAAAAGTGGTTTCCTGCACCAACACAAGTGCGAAAAGTGGTTTTTCAACACTAACACAAGTGCGAAAAGTGGTTTTTCAACACTAACACAAGTGCGAAAAGTGGTTTTTCAACACTAACACAAGTGCGAAAAGTCGTTTTTCAACATTGACACAAGTGCGAAAAGTGGTTTTTCAACACTAACACAAGTGCGAAAAGTGTTTTTTCCACACTAATACAAGTGCAAAAGTGGTTTCCTGCACCAACACAAGTGCGAAAAGTGGTTTTTCAACACTAACACAAGTGCGAAAAGTGGTTTTTCAACAATAACACAAGTGCGAAAAGTGTTTTTTCCACACTAACACTAGTGCGAAAAGTGTTTTTTCCACACTAATACAAGTGCAAAAGTGGTTTCCTGCACCAACACAAGTGCAAAAAGTGGTTTTTCAACACTAACACAAGTGCGAAAAATGGTTTTTCAACACTGACACAAGTGCGAAAAGTGGTTTTTCAACACTAACACAAGTGCGAAAAGTGTTTTTTCCACACTAATACAAGTGCAAAAGTGGTTTCCTGCACCAACACAAGTGCGAAAAGTGGTTTTTCAACACTAACACAAGTGCGAAAAGTGGTTTTTCAACACTAACACAAGTGCGAAAAGTGTTTTTTCCACACTAATACAAGTGCAAAAGTGGTTTCCTGCACCAACACAAGTGCGAAAAGTGGTTTTTCAACACTAACACAAGTGCAAAAAGTGGTTTTTCAACACTAACACAAGTGCGAAAAGTGGTTTTTCAACACTAACACAAGTGCGAAAAGTGGTTTTTCAACATTAACACAAGTGCGAAAAGTGGTTTTTCAACACTAACACAAGTGCGAAAAGTGTTTTTTCCACACTAATACAAGTGCAAAAGTGGTTTCCTGCACCAACACAAGTGCGAAAAGTGGTTTTTCAACACTAACACAAGTGCGAAATGTGGTTTTTCAACACTAACACAAGTGCGAAAAGTGGTTTTTCAACACTAACACAAGTGCGAAAAGTGTTTTTTCCACACTAATACAAGTGCAAAAGTGGTTTCCTGCACCAACACAAGTGCGAAAAGTGGTTTTTCAACACGAACAAAGTGCGAAAAGTGGTTTTTCAACACTAACACAAGTGCGAAAAGTGTTTTTTCCACACTAATACAAGTGCAAAAGTGGTTCCTGCACCAACACAAGTGCGAAAAGTGGTTTTTCAACACTAACACAAGTGCGAAAAGTGGTTTTTCAACACTAACACAAGTGCGAAAAGTGTTTTTTCCACACTAATACAAGTGCAAAAGTGGTTTCCTGCACCAACACAAGTGCGAAAAGTGGTTTTTCAACACTAACACAAGTGCGAAAAGTGGTTTTTCAACACTAACACAAGTGCGAAAAGTGTTTTTTCCACACGAATACAAGTGCAAAAGTGGTTTCCTGCACCAACACAAGTGCAAAAAGTGGTTTTTCAACACTAACACAAGTGCGAAAAGTGGTTTTTCAACACTAACACAAGTGCGAAAAGTGGTTTTTCAACACTAACACAAGTGCGAAAAGTGTTTTTTCCACACTAATACAAGTGCAAAAGTGGTTTCCTGCACCAACACAAGTGCGAAAAGTGGTTTTTCAACACTAACACAAGTGCGAAAAGTGGTTTTTCAACACTAACACAAGTGCGAAAAGTGTTTTTTCCACACTAATACAAGTGCAAAAGTGGTTTCCTGCACCAACACAAGTGCGAAAAGTGGTTTTTCAACACTAACACAAGTGCGAAAAGTGGTTTTTCAACACTAACACAAGTGCGAAAAGTGGTTTTTCAACACTAACACAAGTGCGAAAAGTGGTTTTTCAACATTAACACAAGTACGAAAAGTGGTTTTTCAACACTAACACAAGTGCGAAAAGTGTTTTTTCCACACTAATACAAGTGCAAAAGTGGTTTCCTGCACCAACACAAGTGCGAAAAGTGGTTTTTCAACACTAACACAAGTGCGAAATGTGGTTTTTCAACACTAACACAAGTGCGAAAAGTGGTTTTTCAACACTAACACAAGTGCGAAAAGTGTTTTTTCCACACTAATACAAGTGCAAAAGTGGTTTCCTGCACCAACACAAGTGCGAAAAGTGGTTTTTCAACACGAACAAAGTGCGAAAAGTGGTTTTTCAACACTAACACAAGTGCGAAAAGTGTTTTTTCCACACTAATACAAGTGCAAAAGTGGTTCCTGCACCAACACAAGTGCGAAAAGTGGTTTTTCAACACTAACACAAGTGCGAAAAGTGGTTTTTCAACACTAACACAAGTGCGAAAAGTGTTTTTTCCACACTAATACAAGTGCAAAAGTGGTTTCCTGCACCAACACAAGTGCGAAAAGTGGTTTTTCAACACTAACACAAGTGCGAAAAGTGGTTTTTCAACACTAACACAAGTGCGAAAAGTGTTTTTTCCACACGAATACAAGTGCAAAAGTGGTTTCCTGCACCAACACAAGTGCAAAAAGTGGTTTTTCAACACTAACACAAGTGCGAAAAGTGGTTTTTCAACACTAACACAAGTGCGAAAAGTGGTTTTTCAACACTAACACAAGTGCGAAAAGTGTTTTTTCCACACTAATACAAGTGCAAAAGTGGTTTCCTGCACCAACACAAGTGCGAAAAGTGGTTTTTCAACACTAACACAAGTGCGAAAAGTGGTTTTTCAACACTAACACAAGTGCGAAAAGTGTTTTTTCCACACTAATACAAGTGCAAAAGTGGTTTCCTGCACCAACACAAGTGCGAAAAGTGGTTTTTCAACACTAACACAAGTGCGAAAAGTGGTTTTTCAACACTAACACAAGTGCGAAAAGTGTTTTTTCCACACTAATACAAGTGCAAAAGTGGTTTCCTGCACCAACACAAGTGCGAAAAGTGGTTTTTCAACACTAACACAAGTGCAAAATGTGGTTTTTCAACACTAACACAAGTGCGAAAAGTGGTTTTTCAACACTAACACAAGTGCGAAAAGTGTTTTTTCCACACTAATACAAGTGCAAAAGTGGTTTCCTGCACCAACACAAGTGCGAAAAGTGGTTTTTCAACACGAACAAAGTGCGAAAAGTGGTTTTTCAACACTAACACAAGTGCGAAAAGTGTTTTTTCCACACTAATACAAGTGCAAAAGTGGTTCCTGCACCAACACAAGTGCGAAAAGTGTTTTTTCAACACTAACACAAGTGCGAAAAGTGGTTTTTCAACACTAACACAAGTGCGAAAAGTGGTTTTTCAACACTAACACAAGTGCGAAAAGTGTTTTTTCCACACTAATACAAGTGCAAAAGTGGTTTCCTGCACCAACACAAGTGCGAAAAGTGGTTTTTCAACACTAACACAAGTGCGAAAAGTAGTTTTTCAACACTATCACATGTGCAAAAAGTGTTTTTTCCACACTAATACAAGTGCAAAAGTGGTTTCCTGCACCAACACAAGTGCAAAAAGTGGTTTTTCAACACTAACACAAGTGCGAAAAGTGGTTTTTCAACACTAACACAAGTGCGAAAAGTGTTTTTTCCACACTAATACAAGTGCAAAAGTGGTTTCCTGCAACAACACAAGTGCGAAAAGTGGGTTTTCAACACTAACACAAGTGCGAAAACTGGTTTTTCAACACTAACACAAGTGCGAAAAGTGGTTTTTCAACACTGACACAAGTGCGAAAAGTGTTTTTTCCACACTAATACAAGTGCAAAATTGGTTTCCTGCACCAACACAAGTGCGAAAAGTGGTTTTTCAACACTAACACAAGTGCGAAAAGTGGTTTTTCAACACTAACACAAGTGCGAAAAGTGTTTTTTCCACACTAATACAAGTGCAAAAGTGGTTTCCTGCACCAACACAAGTGCGAAAAGTGGTTTTTCAACACTAACACAAGTGCGAAAAGTGTTTTTTCCACACTAATACAAGTGCAAAAGTGGTTTCCTGCACCAACACAAGTGCGAAAAGTGGTTTTTCAACACTAACACAAGTGCGAAAAGTGGTTTTTCAACACTAACACAAGTGCGAAAAGTGTTTTTTCCACACTAATACAAGTGCAAAAGTGGTTTCCTGCACCAACACAAGTGCGAAAAGTGGTTTTTCAACACTAACACAAGTGCGAAAAGTGGTTTTTCAACACTAACACAAGTGCGAAAAGTGTTTTTTCCACACTAATACAAGTGCAAAAGTGGTTTCCTGCACCAACACAAGTGCGAAAAGTGGTTTTTCACCACGAACACAAGTGCGAAAAGTGGCTTTTCAACACTAACACAAGTGTGAAAAGTGGTTTTTCAACACTAACACAAGTGCGAAAAGTGTATTTTCCACACTAATACAAGTGCAAAAGTGGTTTCCTGCACCAACACAAGTGCGAAAAGTGGTTTTTCAACACTAACACAAGTGCGAAAAGTAGTTTTTCAACACTATCACAAGTGCAAAAAGTGTTTTTTCCACACTAATACAAGTGCAAAAGTGGTTTCCTGCACCAACACAAGTGCAAAAAGTGGTTTTTCAACACTAACACAAGTGCGAAAAGTGGTTTTTCAACACTAACACAAGTGCGAAAAGTGGTTTTTCAACACTAACACAAGTGTGAAAAGTGTTTTTTCCACACTAATACAAGTGCAAAAGTGGTTTCCTGCACCAACACAAGTGTGAAAAGTTGTTTTTCAACACTAACACAAGTGCGAAAAGTGGTTTTTCAACACTAACACAAGTGCGAAAAGTGTTTTTTCCACACTAATACAAGTGCAAAAGTGGTTTCCTGCACCAACACAAGTGCGAAAAGTGTTTTTCAACACTAACACAAGTGCAAAGAGTGGTTTTTCAACACTAACACAAGTGCGAAAAGTGGTTTTTCAACACTAACACAAGTGCGAAAAGTGTTTTTTCCACACTAATACAAGTGCAAAAGTGGTTTCCTGCACCAACACAAGTGCGAAAAGTGGTTTTTCAACACTAACACAAGTGCAAAAAGTGGTTTTTCAACACTAACGCAAGTGCGAAAAGTGTTTTTTCCACACTAATACAAGTGCAAAAGTGGTTTCCTGCACCAACACAAGTGCGAAAAGTGGTTTTTCAACACTAACACAAGTGCGAAAAGTGGTTTTTCAACACTAACACAAGTGCGAAAAGTGTTTTTTCCACACTAATACAAGTGCAAAAGTGGTTTCCTGCACCAACACAAGTGCGAAAAGTGGTTTTTCAACACTAACACAAGTGCGAAAAGTGGTTTTTCAACACTAACACAAGTGCGACAAGTGTTTTTTCCACACTAATACAAGTGCAAAAGTGGTTTCCTGCACCAACACAAGTGCGAAAAGTGGTTTTTCAACACTAACACAAGTGCGAAAAGTGGTTTTTCAACACTAACACAAGTGCGAAAAGTGGATTTTCAACACTAAAACAAGTGCGAAAAGTCTTTTTTCCACACTAATACAAGTGCAAAAGTGGTTTCCTGCACCAACACAAGTGTGAAAAGTGGATTTTCAACACTAACACAAGTGCGAAAAGTGGTTTTTCAACACTAACACAAGTGCGAAAAGTGGTTTTTCAACACTAACACAAGTGCGAAAAGTGGTTTTTCAACACTAACACAAGTGCGAAAAGTGTTTTTTCCACACTAATACAAGTGCAAAAATGGTTTCCTGCACCAACACAAGTGCGAAAAGTGGTTTTTCAACACTAACACAAGTGCGAAAAGTGGTTTTTCAACACTAACACAAGTGCGAAAAGTGTTTTTTCCACACTAATACAAGTGCAAAAGTGGTTTCCTGCACCAACACAAGTGCGAAAAGTGGTTTTTCAACACTAACACAAGTGCAAAAAGTGGTTTTTCAACACTAACACAAGTGCGAAAAGTGTTTTTTCCACACTAATACAAGTGCAAAAGTGGTTTCCTGCACCAACACAAGTGCGAAAAGTGGTTTTTCAACACTAACACAAGTGCGAAAAGTGGTTTTTCAACACTAACACAAGTGCGAAAAGTGTTTTTTCCACACTAATACAAGTGCAAAAGTGGTGTCCTGCACCAACACAAGTGCGAAAAGTGGTTTTTCAAAACTAACACAAGTGCGAAAAGTGGTTTTTCAACACTAACACAAGTGCGAAAAGTGTTTTTTCCACACTAATACAAGTGCAAAAGTGGTTTCCTGCAACAACACAAGTGCGAAAAGTGGGTTTTCAACACTAACACAAGTGCGAAAACTGGTTTTTCAACACTAACACAAGTGCGAAAAGTGGTTTTTCAACACTGACACAAGTGCGAAAAGTGTTTTTTCCACACTAATACAAGTGCAAAAGTGGTTTCCTGCACCAACACAAGTGAGAAAAGTGGTTTTTCAACACTAACACAAGTGCGAAAAGTGGTATTTCAACACTAACACAAGTGCGAAAAGTGTTTTTTCCACACTAATACAAGTGCAAAAGTGGTTTCCTGCACCAACACAAGTGCGAAAAGTGGTTTTTCAACACTAACACAAGTGCGAAAAGTGTTTTTTCCACACTAATACAAGTGCAAAAGTGGTTTCCTGCACCAACACAAGTGCGAAAAGTGGTTTTTCAACACTAACACAAGTGCGAAAAGTGGTTTTTCAACACTAACACAAGTGCGAAAAGTGTTTTTTCCACACTAATACAAGTGCAAAAGTGGTTTCCTGCACCAACACAAGTGCGAAAAGTGGTTTTTCAACACTAACACAAGTGCGAAAAGTGGTTTTTCAACACTAACACAAGTGCGAAAAGTGTTTTTTCCACACTAATACAAGTGCAAAAGTGGTTTCCTGCACCAACACAAGTGCGAAAAGTGGTTTTTCACCACGAACACAAGTGCGAAAAGTGGCTTTTCAACACTAACACAAGTGCGAAAAGTGGTTTTTCAACACTAACACAAGTGCGAAAAATGTATTTTCCACACTAATACAAGTGCAAAAGTGGTTTCCTGCACCAACACAAGTGCGAAAAGTGGTTTTTCAACACTAACACAAGTGCGAAAAGTAGTTTTTCAACACTATCACAAGTGCAAAAAGTGTTTTTTCCACACTAATACAAGTGCAAAAGTGGTTTCCTGCACCAACACAAGTGCAAAAAGTGGTTTTTCAACACTAACACAAGTGCGAAAAGTGGTTTTTCAACACTAACACAAGTGCGAAAAGTGTTTTTTCACACTAATACAAGTGCAAAAGTGGTTTCCTGCAACAACACAAGTGCGAAAAGTGGGTTTTCAACACTAACACAAGTGCGAAAACTGGTTTTTCAACACTAACACAAGTGCGAAAAGTGGTTTTTCAACACTGACACAAGTGCGAAAAGTGTTTTTTCCACACTAATACAAGTGCAAAAGTGGTTTCCTGCACCAACACAAGTGCGAAAAGTGGTTTTTCAACACTAACACAAGTGCGAAAAGTGGTTTTTCAACACTAACACAAGTGCGAAAAGTGTTTTTTCCACACTAATACAAGTGCAAAAGTGGTTTCCTGCACCAACACAAGTGCGAAAAGTGGTTTTTCAACACTAACACAAGTGCGAAAAGTGTTTTTTCCACACTAATACAAGTGCAAAAGTGGTTTCCTGCACCAACACAAGTGCGAAAAGTGGTTTTTCAACACTAACACAAGTGCGAAAAGTGGTTTTTCAACACTAACACAAGTGCGAAAAGTGTTTTTTCCACACTAATACAAGTGCAAAAGTGGTTTCCTGCACCAACACAAGTGCGAAAAGTGGTTTTTCAACACTAACACAAGTGCGAAAAGTGGTTTTTCAACACTAACACAAGTGCGAAAAGTGTTTTTTCCACACTAATACAAGTGCAAAAGTGGTTTCCTGCACCAACACAAGTGCGAAAAGTGGTTTTTCACCACGAACACAAGTGAGAAAAGTGGCTTTTCAACACTAACACAAGTGCGAAAAGTGGTTTTTCAACACTAACACAAGTGCGAAAAATGTATTTTCCACACTAATACAAGTGCAAAAGTGGTTTCCTGCACCAACACAAGTGCGAAAAGTGGTTTTTCAACACTAACACAAGTGCGAAAAGTAGTTTTTCAACACTATCACAAGTGCAAAAAGTGTTTTTTCCACACTAATACAAGTGCAAAAGTGGTTTCCTGCACCAACACAAGTGCGAAAAGTGGTTTTTCAACACTAACACAAGTGCGAAAAGTGGTTTTTCAACACTAACACAAGTGTGAAAAGTGTTTTTTCCACACTAATACAAGTGCAAAAGTGGTTTCCTGCACCAACACAAGTGCGAAAAGTGGTTTTTCAACACTAACACAAGTGCGAAAAGTGGTTTTTCAACACTAACACAAGTGCGAAAAGTGTTTTTTCCACACTAATACAAGTGCAAAAGTGGTTTCCTGCACCAACACAAGTGCGAAAAGTGGTTTTTCAACACTAACACAAGTGCAAAAAGTGGTTTTTCAACACTAACACAAGTGCGAAAAGTGGTTTTTCAACACTAACACAAGTGCGAAAAGTGTTTTTTCCACACTAATACAAGTGCAAAAGTGGTTTCCTGCACCAACACAAGTGCGAAAAGTGGTTTTTCAACACTAACACAAGTGCGAAAAGTGGTT